>NW_017962975.1:0-1008 GCF_001661345.1 Ascoidea rubescens DSM 1968 | reverse complement strand
GCAATTGAAGAAAATAAAATAACTAGAAGACCATGAGTTGAAGCTGTTGAATTAGCTGAATCTGTTGCTGATGCAATTGATAATAAAAATATTAGAAAACCAACGCAATTGAGAGATTCAGAATTTATTAAGCATTTAAATAATTTCATGTCAATGAATTCTGCAGATCATAATAATTCCACTTTACTATTAGAAAAACGATTTAATATTGCAATTACTAATATTGGTGCACTTGCTGGTGGAATTAATAGTACAATCTATTCAATCGCGACATATTGTATCTCAAGAGATCATAAACCATCGGGTATTTATAATGGATTTACAGGATTAACAAGACATGAATCGATTAATGCATTAAATTGGTCAGCAATGATTAACTGGAATAATACTAGTGCATCTGAATGAGGTACTAATAGAAAAGNTCCTGCAGATAGTGATATTAGTTTAATTGGTTTAATTGGTTATTATTTTACAAGATATAAAAGTGAAGGTTTTGTTGGAAGATTTGAAGGTTATATTTCGTTTCATCAATTGGAAAGTAATAGAATAAATTATCCACCTTTGCAATTTCCATTGGTTTTAATTCCTGCTATAATTTCAAATAATTTTTCAGGTACAGAAGTTTCTTGGTACTACTAATTGTTTTGATTGATTGGTTAAATACTGTGATACAATTAAACAAAGTGGTTCAGCATCAAGAAATAGAGTGTTTGTTATTGAAGTTCAAAGAAGAAACTCTGGGGACATTGCAACATCTGCAGTATTGGCATGTGGTGCACAGACTTTTTATGTTCCAGAAGAAGGTATTTCATTCTTCCAACTGTAAATGAATATTAATTCATTAAAACAAATNTTTAATAATGGTGATGCTAAAGCAAAACAGGAAAATTGATTTTGAAATCATCAAATGCTTCAAAGGTCTTGACCACAAAGGTTTTGGTCACAAAGATTTTGCGCAGCATCATTAACGGTGAATGTGATAGAAGATTTGAAGCAAACAATGCAATC
>NW_017962974.1:0-1041 GCF_001661345.1 Ascoidea rubescens DSM 1968 | reverse complement strand
CAATTCCAATGGAAATGAAAATGGAAATGAAAATGGTGCCGGCGGTGAAAATGGTAACTCAAATGGTAATGCCAATGGTAATGACAATGGCGCTGATGGCGTTAATGGTAATGCCAACGGAAACGAAAATGGAAACAATAACGAAGGTAGCGAAAGTGGGAACTCCAATGGGAACCTCAACGGAAATGACAACCAAGGAGGTGAAAACGGAAATAATAATGGAAATGCTAATGGAAACAACAACGTAGGCGACGAAAATGGAAATAATAATGGTAATGCCAACGGAAATGATAATGAAGGTGGCATAAATGGAAATAACAATGGAAATGAAAATGGAAACAACAACATTGGCGACAATAATGGCAATTGGAATGGAAATGAAAACGGAAACAACAATGAAGGTGGTGAAAATGGTAACAACAACGGAAACAACAATGGCAATGGCAATGTTGGTGACAATAATGGCAACAGCAATGGCAACGCCAATGGAAATAACAATGAAAGTGGCGAAAATGGAAACAACAACGGAAACAACAACGGCAATGGCAATGTTGGCCACAATAATGGCAATTGGAATGGAAATGAAAACGGAAACAACAATGAAGGTGGTGAAAATGGTAACAATAATGGTAACGGAAATGGAAACTACAATACCGGTGACAATAATGGAAACAATAATGGTAATGGCAATGGTAACTTTAACAACAACAACAGCGATAACGACAACAATACTTCAAGTGGAAATACCGACAATTCTATTATTGTAATCAATGACAGCAGTTACAACGGTAATGGAAACAACAACGGAAACAACAACGGCAATGGAAACACTGGCGACAATAATGGAAACAACAACGGAAACAACAACGGTAATTACAATGGTAACAACAATAACAACCAAAACAATAATTACAAAAACAATGTTGACAATGGTTATACCATAATCAATGACAGCAGTTACAATGGTAATGGTAATAACAATGGTAATGGCAATGGTAATTACAATACCGGAAGTGGAAATGGAAATGGTAACGGTAACAA
>NW_017962973.1:0-1048 GCF_001661345.1 Ascoidea rubescens DSM 1968 | reverse complement strand
CTCATCGTCATCAAGTTCCAGCTACGAAAATTAGGACTGATAAACCAAAGCCATCAACCAATTTGAAAACAAATAAAAGCCCTAAACACAGCAAAAAACAAGCCTTTTTGAGCTGACGCAGGGTCCCAGCCTCAGACTGCAGAAGCTGTCTCCTGCGGCACATTCACGCGCTTTCTGCAGTACACTAGCCGGTAACACACAGTAACTACGTTTTTGTTTCACTGCACAAGTTTTCAACAATTTGTTGTATTGATGTGGTGATATTGATCGACATGAACCCCGAAAAAGACATGCTTCTACAAAAAANGGGTAATACAACGATAGATGGTGACATTCCAATAAAATTTTCTACTCTTCAGGAAGCCAACAATTTGGAGTACATTCAAGGAAAGGTATCCTGTCCCAAACTATATTGTTACTATGCAAAAGACAACAAGGTGTGTATATTGAAATGGAGAATATTCCCTGCCAACGCTTATGGTTCTAATAGTCTGAACTCAATGGTACACCAAAACAGCTTGTTCCAGCAAATATAATAATGGAATTACTTAAATCAAGAGTAATCCGTGCCACTTCAATTTGTGGCATAAATGATTTTGTTGGTAATCATGAATATAACAATTGCATTTCAGCTGCAAAAGAAATGTTATTTGCCATTTTGGGTTTTTGTTTGCTTAGCAGAAACTTTCATATTTATTGGCACGAGACTTTTTTTTCTACTGATAACAACAGCATCTCTTCCACATGGAGTTTTGAGTTTTGATGATATTATAATCAAGCCTGCTTTAGATGTCGCATTTATTAATTGACCAAATATGCCATTTTTACTTGAATAGTGGGACTTGATGCGAATGTTTGTATTATCATCTCCAGATGATGGAATCAGTGCTCAGCTTTTACCTAACNTTTAGGCAAACATATGTCAACGGACCCACTGAATTGATGAATTCCAATTCTAATATATCTGAAATATTTGTTTGATCCCTTTTATATTATGGTGTATCTCATTTTAACATTAGTGCTGTGGTTAATTCACAGCGGTGGTTTT
>NW_017962972.1:0-1171 GCF_001661345.1 Ascoidea rubescens DSM 1968 | reverse complement strand
TTCTCTATACTCATCTAGTTTGGGATGAACGTTTTCGGAAATGATAAGTCTATTTGATGCTTTAGATTCTTCGAAATCAATTGAGCTTTCTATTATTGATATTAAATCATTCAATACATCCAAATCCAAAGTTTGGCATATTNTGTCAAGCAAATCTATACTTTTTTCATTCTTATCCAAGTTATAGATGTTTTGTGTTATTGATAGTGCTTTGTTAATAAAATTTCTAATGGATTCCCAGGTTCTATAATTAGACTTGCCAGCTTGTAAGCTCAATATTAGCTTTGACATATTTGGCATATTTTTTAAGAATAAATCAATTTGAGAAATATAATCCGAATTTTTCGACAATAATAAGATTTCTATTGTTTTCTGTCGTTTTTCAATTGAATCAATATTATAAAGTGGTCTTGATAACCATAATTTTAAATAATTGGAACCAAGTTTTGAACCAGTAAAATTCAATAAATCTGCAATTTGGGAGTTAGTTTTGAATGTTTTAAGTTAATGATTTACAAAATAATGAATGTGTGATATACCAAATACTGACAACTTTGCACTTGGAATAGTGGTTACTTGAGATGTGCTATCCTGGGAAAAAATCTGCAAAGCATAGAGTGAATCTTCATCAATAAACATATAATCGTCTCTAAATAAAACAAAAATGGGTTAATAAAATGAAGACTAATTGAGAANAATACCTTGTTTTTGCTCAAGAACTTACAATACTAGAGTTTCAATATTTGTGATTAGACTGGCCATGGACAACATTGAATTCTGAAAATACAAATAAGTTTCAAGCGTTGAAAATAACCCACCAAGAGTTCCAAGCTAAATAACTGTTAGTTTGGTAAAGCGCTAAAAGGAAACGATGATTTCAAATAACAAAAGGTATAATGTACGACCACAGACAACTCAGAATTATTGATCAAGTTATCAAAGCTTGATTTTAAAACTGTCGTGTGTTTATTCAAATTCTCGTTTTCTTCAATATTTTTATTGTGGTTTTCAAACTCTTTAATTAAGCTCTGAATATTTTTGACGGCTTCNAGCCTGGTGAATTCTCTGTTTGGTTTTAATTTGGTTGAGTAGCTGTATTTTTGTGCTATAGATTATTGCAAAAAATGTCAGATTGAGTGCTCATTAATGGACTGTTGTTGTGTTTTTAATG
>NW_017962971.1:0-1216 GCF_001661345.1 Ascoidea rubescens DSM 1968 | reverse complement strand
TTCCCCCGAGGGGGCAAGGTTAGGTTACAATACAGACGCTTTTCGACAAAAAACACGTTCGGTGTAATGAAAGAAACATCTGTTCTTGATGAGCTTAACAATATCTTAGTAGAGTTGGAGAAACATCTTACTCCCATCCTAACTGAGAAAACAATCGAGCTTAACAAAAAAGCGACTCCTCTCGAAAATAACAACTCTGCACAAGAGATACACAATCTTGAGGAATCCATTAAAATCAACGCTGTTAAAGCGTATGTAAGATTGGCAACTTATCTTTTAGCTATAGAAACCTCCCAAATTTTTAAAACTACGTTCAAAACAAAAATATCAATAGAACTTGACGACATAAACATTCCATTTAATGAACAAGAAATTCTAGGAAAAATAAAAAACCTAGGACTGACAGACTCCCAATCTCACAAACTAGTGAATCTGGTGATTAAAGTAAGACTAGAACTAAACAGACTCTCTACTCAAGAAATTAAATCGCTAAATTACACCAAATTCAATAGAAACCTTACACGACCCGTTTTCCCGGTCTCGAGAGAACTATTCTCAGAAAGATACTTATGAGAGGGGATTCTGACAAAAGCAGAATCATACATGAAATCGATCATATTCCATTTCTGAACAGCAGAATGTATGGCTAAAACTAATGGTAGTGATACCCCAGGCATAGATGGAATAGCATTTTGGTCTACTCCTCCAATCTCGGCAACGAAAACGAAGGATCAAGCTCTAAGGTACCTAAAAAGAGAACTAGAAGTTATGCACCAATATATTTCTATCGCCAAAGGTAAAACTGACCAAGCAATCCGTCGAAAAGGGGCTAAAAACCTTAATGATCGAGAACTCTTACGAAGAGAACTAAAAGCACCATGAAACAGGAATGGAAGATTAGCTCTACAAGTGGAATATGATAAAATAATCCAAAACCCCTTACAGACAGTTAGAGACAGGAGAGCCAAGGGCCTAGCTCATAACGATCTATTGAAAAAAGAAATCATAAAGTCTCTGAAACATAATAGAATTGATAGATACAAACCCGACAGCTTACTTAGAGTTTATATTCCCAAACCTAACGGGAAGCTTAGACCTTTAGGTATCCCGACTATTAGAGACAGAGCAATTCAAATGCTATTAAAACTAGTTATGGAACCATATATGGAAGTTCTAGGCGACCCTTACTCGTTTGGATTCAGACCCGCGAGAAATT
>NW_017962970.1:0-1218 GCF_001661345.1 Ascoidea rubescens DSM 1968 | reverse complement strand
ACCTTTTGAAAATTCTATTATAATATCTTTTGAATAAAATCCTGATAATCCTGGTATTGCCATTAAAGAACAAGAAGCAATAAACATACAAATATAAGTTATAGGTATAAATTTTAATAAACTACCAAAAACTCTAATATCTTGATATTCTGAGGCTATACAATGAATAATAGAACCAGCAGATAAAAATAATAAAGCTTTAAAAGTACTATGACAAAATAAATGAAATAAAGCTAAATTATAAGAACTCATACCTATAGCTAATACCATTAAACCTAATTGAGACATAGTAGATAAAGCTATAATACGTTTAATATCATAACTAAATATAGCTATAGTACCTGCAATAAAAGTTGTAAAACTCCCTAAAAACATTATAATTAATAAAATAGTATTACAATATTCTAATATAAATGAAAATTTTAATAATAAAAATACACCTAATGTAACCATAGTACTACTATGTAATAATGAACTTACTACCGTAGGAGCCTCCATACTTAATAATAATCAACAATGTAACCCAAATTGAGTACTTTTAGCTACAGCTCCCATAAATAAACAAAATGAACCAAAAAATAATAAATTAGTGTTTACAAATGGTACTAAACTAATAATACTCTCAATATTTATACTTCCAAATAAATTAAATAATATTATTATTGCTAATACAAAAAAACTATCTCCCACTCTATTTAATAATATTGCACTTAAAGCTGATTTCATTGCACTTAATCTATTAAATCAAAAGGAGATTAATAAATATGAAACTACACCTACTAATTCTCAACCTGTAAATATAACTAAAATATTATTACCTGATACAGTAATAATCATACAAAATGTAAATAAATTTAAATAACTAAAAAATCTTTGACAATTAGGATCATGACTCATATAACCTACACCTCAAATATGACATAATAAAGAAATAGTAGTAATAGTAATTAACATAGTAGCACTTAATTTATCAATTGTAAATTCTCAATTAATATCTAATAGACCAATATTTAATCATTGAAATAATACTAAACTTACTTCATTATTTTGTAAAACAGTTAAATTATAATATTTATAACTAATAATAGTAGCTATAAATATACTTAAACAAGCAAATAATTTACTTAAATTAGAACCTAAATAACGACCAAATAAACCACACGATAATCCTCCTAATAAAGGGGCTAATATTAATACAAGCATTTTTTTTTAATTTTT
>NW_017962969.1:0-1294 GCF_001661345.1 Ascoidea rubescens DSM 1968 | reverse complement strand
AAGAAAACGTTTTACCTTTTATTATTATTTTCCCTTGCTGTATTACCAACATCAAGAATCTAGAAACTAGTGATTTTTCAAAGCCAAAAGAATTTGNTTTTGATAAAAGTTTGTTTCAAAATTCTTTATTATTTGCCAACAATACATCCCGAACAGTTTCTGAAGATAAACATGATGATGATAGTAAAGAGACTAAGCTCAAAAGTAAAGAAAATTTTAATAGTATAAATAACCAAAGCTTAACTAACGATAAAAAACATGATATTGAAGAAAAAACCCAAAAACATGATTTACCAGTGGTTATTGAATCCTCCTTTTTTCAGCTGTCTCAGATAAATCAAAATCATAACTCTGAAAGTAACAATAGAAATCCCCAAAGTAGTCCAATGTTTCGATCTGATAAAATGAAAAGGGACACTAACTGTAGGAACGACCTTATACACATGAACTATTCAAAAGTAAATAGATTCTATAACCACCTGANCGCATATTTCCGATCGTTGAAATAAAGGCGGGCAAATAAACGGAAAAAAAAGACAAAAAAACACCCGACTTAAAGCAAAATTTCATAAATCCTTTTGGTCTCGAAATATCGACTTTCGGGCTTGTTGTATCTCTTAAACCATAGCTGTAGCCTCCTAACTTACTGGGGCCTGAGTTCAAGCTCATTTTCTTCCAATTCCAATTGCAACAACAGGTGAAATGTTTCTAACATTGAAATTTCCGTTTTTACGGTCGTTATTGCTTTTCTCATTAATGTATTTGTCACTGAAATTTGTTTGATTACGATTATTGTTGTTATTGTCATTTCTCATAGTATCTAGTGTTTCATTGTTGACCTTTATTGTCGAGAGTTCAAAGTACCAAGCTCCTTCCGAGATTCTAACATTGGTCATGGCACTTCTCCAGCTTTGGCTTGTTGAGACCATACCTAAATTGGTTTGAGTATAAGCACCTTTGGATCTGCTGAAATAACTCAATCATGTTTTAGAAGGTGGTAAGTTGCCATTTTCACAATAATCATTAGTTATTAAGTATAAGTTGGGACTTAANGGTTTGTATTTGAAGCAGCGCTTATTAACGACGTCTTCTTATAGAAAATAAATGGGTAGTTCATTTTCGTTTTGTATTTCTATTTGATGGTTGTTATCGTTATTGCTATCACTGTGGTTTTCATTATTTGATTGATAATTTTTATCATTGAATTGTAAACGTTCAGTATCTTCAAATAATAAAGAAGTATTGTGCATCTTTTCAGATAATTTGTTGTAAGAGATTGAGAAGATTATATCAT
>NW_017962968.1:0-1324 GCF_001661345.1 Ascoidea rubescens DSM 1968 | reverse complement strand
TTAATTCGATAATCCACGCGAAAATTACCACTTTTTGAATAATTTTCATAAAACTTAATTTATTGTTAAAATAAATAAGTGTAATCAGATAATGAGGAGAAAATTACAGGTATTACATCGTTGTTTCAAGTTCGTGCTCCAAGGCTTAAGATTAATTTCGCAAACGAACGAAATTCTATAAAAATAAGAATTATTTTTAAATATTATATATATTGAATATAGTATTAAATAGATTTAAGACAAATCTTGATGATCCTTATAAAGTGGGCTACATTTGCAATACGTTTATTTTAGTACAAAATTTAAGTATTAAATAAAAAAAATACTAATTAATGAAAACTAAAAACTCTTAAAAAAGGTAAGACATGGATTTAAATCTGAAATTCGATTTAATGAAAATGGAATTATTAGTAATCGTTTTATATTTTAGAACGGTGAATATTATACTCTATTCGTACTAATTACTCATCGCATGATTAAAAAGTTTTTTAGTAAAAAGAAGATTTTTATAATTTAAATATTATTTTAATAACAAGGGGCCAACCCTAATATAATTATGTAGGCCCCTCGTAATTTAAAATCTAAGATAATAAATAGGTAAGAATATTACCTAAATTATTTACTCTTCCCCGGAGCTAGCAGAGCATTGCACTGCAAGACCGGGGAATTCCCTTGTATTTGTTTGTTTTATTACAATCAAAAGAAGGTAAAAATTAATAATAATAAATAATATTATTATTAATAAAATACCAGGGACGTAACATATTATATATAATACATCCCAGGAGATAAAGAGAAAAATATTTAAATTAAATTTACGATTTACCCCCTCCGGGGCTTGCACAATAAAACCGTCAACTCCGTAGGATTAAAATAATACAAAATTTGTTTTGTAAAATTTTAAATTAAATTGTAAATGGTTTTAATAAACCACCTTAAAGTTAATTATGAATAATAATAACTTTAAATTCATTAATTATATTTTCTTCCCTATCTAGTAAATTAGTGGAAACCCAGCCCAATAAAAGTTGAGTAATAAATAAAATTAAAATTTTATTTCATTATATATAATAATAAAATATTATATATAATGTAGGAAATATAATACCATAAACTATATTATTATATTATTAAAATAATATAATAATAAAATATGGAATGAAAATCAAATAAATAAATATTTGATTAATTAAAAATCCATTATACTAAAAACTTAATAATTGTTAAGTTGAAATACAGTAGTTGTAAATGAATTTGCAGCTGATTTATAAATTATCTCAATATTCTTAAAACAAACAAACAAACAAATTATTATAATACTAAT
>NW_017962967.1:0-1526 GCF_001661345.1 Ascoidea rubescens DSM 1968 | reverse complement strand
GTAGGGCCAATAAAAGGCAGAGATGTAAGATGCTCAAAACCAAAGATGAAAATAAGAGGTTTAAGAAAAACGATAAAAATCATGTTATTCAGACACTTAAAAGGGCCAATGTTACTNTGATTGGTAAGAAGGCTCTAAGACGATTTTCAACAACAGATGGAGGGACCTAGGCATTATTTCTTTTCAGCAGTGAACCGATTTCATTATTGTCTTGTCAAAGTTTGCAGTGGAAATCAACCTTGATTTTGCTGATGATATTGGTGTCCATGTTGGTTATAACAGCGATTCAATAAAAAATATAGAGGGAATGTTTAGGGTCTTTTACATTGATAATTGTGTTCTTCAGAAGAATTCAAAAAGCAGATATGAAATTCTCTCAACACACAAATATACGGCCTCTGAATGTGGTTCCCCATATTAAAAGGTTGAATAATTACGTTCTTATTGGACAAATAAAAATATTTGAGACAGTCCCAAACAAACCTTCATTTCAGGAGTTGGCAATACTCAAAACAAATTGGAACCTTGGATTATATCAGTGTCTGGATTGTGCAGTAACATTAGTAGAAGAAAAAAATAGGTGTTGTGCTGAGGATTTGTTTTAGGGGGTGAAAAAACATACAAATTTTTAACAGATTGCACCTTCAATTATANCCACACTAGTTTTATTTCAAGGAAAGCACTGCATGGCTCCAACCTATTTTGGCAGACTGTATCTTTCCATTTGAAATATTCAAATCATAAACTTGAGTCAACAGTTCTTGAACTTGGTCACCCCGAAATCTATTGGCTCCAACAATAAGTTTATCCCATGAACCAATGTTTCCCATCTGATGAATAAAAAATGCCTATCCTGTTCCATCAACTCCTGAAGTGACTCTAGTGCCTCAATTCTATTTTACTAAAACGATATATTGAAGCAAAGGTCTATGATCAACTCTCAGGCTCCTGATTTGTTCCTTACTCGTCTGTAATATTTGAATCGCTGCTAAACTTTTAAAATGCAAATGGGAGAACCCCCAAATGAAATTGTTCATTTAATCATATCTAACAGATCTTGTTCTTCCACTCTTCTGTTGTCCGACACTCACTCCAATACTCACATCACCAACAACAACAACAACAACAACAACAACAACAACAACAATAATAATAATAATAATAATAATAATAATAATAATAATAATAACTCAATTCACTAGCACAAGAAAAATCACAAAAATCATCATCCATTTACAAATAACTATTATCATGTTAATCATAATAATCACATAAACCGGTTTACAAACTCAAATACTTCCAACCCCAATGATAATGATATTTCAAAGTCAAACTTAAATTCACAGAATGATTCAGATATCCAAAATAATTCAAAAAGTTACTGCAGGTCTTTAATCTTAAAGATATAATGGATGATATAATCTTCTCAATCTCTTACAACAAATTATCTGAAAAGATGCACAATACTTCTTTATTATTTGAAGATACTGAACGTTTACAATTCAATGATAAAAATTATCAATCAA
>NW_017962966.1:154-1526 GCF_001661345.1 Ascoidea rubescens DSM 1968 | reverse complement strand
AAAGTATCTTGTCCCAAGATCTATGACTATTACACAAAGGACTCCAAGTTCTACATTGAAATGGAATATATTGCTGGAAAGACGTTATGTGATATNTGGCCAGAATTGAGTGAAGAGCAGAAACAGACTGTTACAGATAATATTCTAAACGAGTTGAATAAACTAAGAAAAGAAACATCAAACGAAATATGTGGAATTGATGGTAATAGTTTTCGTGATCCATTGTTTGGCCACTTGAAGTTTGAATCTGAAAGGGCGTTCAACAAGCATATCTCTTCATATATGTCAGACGATTCAAGGTTAGTTAAATTTGGAGAGCTTGTTCTACCCACTGATAGTATCATTTGCCTTCGTCATGGAGATTTGAATGTCACCAATATTATTGTCAAAGATGACATGAGTGTCGTTTTAATCGATTGGGAGTCTATGGGCTTTTTACCTGAATATTGGGATTTGATGAAATTGTTTGTAGTTGCGTCACGAGAAATGGAGGCTCCCATGTTGGTTTTGAGTACTCCAGTGAATAAAACCACCGTATTTATCTACATCCTTATTCTAAATTTAATGTTTGGTTAATGGAGGTTATCTCACTAATCTATTTCCATTGCCAATGAATAAGGATTCTCGAACATGAAGATATCTTCGTCAAGTCACTTGCTACGTGTAAAACAGAGGGAAAAAGATTAGCTGGGAATTTATTAATCTTGTTACTTATAAATAACACATTTTTCCAAGTTAGCACCTGTGATTCGAAATGCTGCAGTGATAGATCTGACCAAAGAATTAATTCAATTGAAGAAATCGGTTTACCAAAATATGATCTAAATCACATTTAATGCAGCCTGATACCAGGTGCGGCAATTGCCATACCTTCCTCGCATAACATCACGCATTGATGCCGGACGGGGAACCGGGACGCTTCGAAGATTCGACTCAAATACTTCCTCACTATAGGTGATTGTTTTAATGAAACACAATGAATCTCGAATGAAGGTAAAAGAATTCTCGTAATCATAATCATATTTTACGTCGAATCTGAATCCTCTAGGTGGAGAGCCTTTAACATGATACAAGTTGAACCTTCCTGGTGAAACCTCTAAAAGGAACGCAATGTGGTTTCCTGGTGCTTGGCCCAAGAACTCGATTTTAAATAAATTCATTTCTTTATCTTCTTGGAAAAATCAATTTTTCAAAACAATTAATGGTTCTGGGAAGAATGTCAAAGATTCTAAATCATGAAAAAAGATTTTAGAAAGTGCAATCATGCCCAACTTCAAGAATTATATATCTGTATCTCAATTAATGAATTTTCCAAGTAATAAATAGTGTGGTTTTTCAGTCTAGTTTTGTAAAAATCGGCAGAAAAATATTT
>NW_017962966.1:0-145 GCF_001661345.1 Ascoidea rubescens DSM 1968 | reverse complement strand
GGCGACTGTTCTCTTCACACAAATGAAATATTCACAAAATGGTAATTTGCGGTTCAAACAACTAAGCAGATATCGCAAGATTGTGTATGATATTACATCAAAAGTAAGTGGTCAAATTGAGACCATACAAGATGTTTCTTAGAAG
>NW_017962965.1:0-1534 GCF_001661345.1 Ascoidea rubescens DSM 1968 | reverse complement strand
TTTAATAATACAATTAATTATTCTGGTGTTTGTACACCTGTTCTTTATTATACAGTTGAATTAGGAGATAAATATTTTAGTCAACGTATAGGTTTAATTCGTAGTAATATATTATCTAGTGTGGATAGATTAAATAAGAAATTTGAGTGTAATATTTCTTATCCTATTAATATAAAGATATTCTTAAATAATAGTTTTTTATTTAATGAGACTGGTGCTTTTAAAAATAAAGGCTTATATATACCTATTACCTCTCCCCTATACAATGCCCCGCGCAGCAAAGCTGCGCGGGTTATTTATCCACCCGCCCATAAAAGAGTGGAAGATAAGGGTAAAAAATCAGGCCAGGCTACGTTGGCTCGTAGTAAAGATTTTGAAATGGCTAAAAATATTTCAACAAATTATATTAGAAAATTATTTAATAAAGAATACATACCTTTAAGTTTTAATTTGGGTATATATGGTATAAAATATAATAAAAACGAAATTAATAAATTAAAAGTATTATTATATTATAAATATCAAGAGTTAGGTTATATTTCAAAACCTGAAGAAAAGTTATTATATACATATCTATTATATAAAAAACTAAATAAAAGTTTTAAACAATTTTTCTTTTTATATAAAAAAAAGTATATAATAATAGTATTTAATAATACTATTAAATTTAATCAAAGAATGATTTGAGTTTATAATCTTAAAGATAAAGAGTTAATATATACTTGTATGGATATTAAAACAGGTGATAAAGAATTTGTTAGAATATCTGAGAATACAACTTTAATTTTAAAAGAAAACGTGGTAATAGGTTTTCTTAATAAAGTTGTATTACCCCGTTTTAAATAGGATATGATACCCGCGCTACGCATAGCGTAGTGCGGGTATCAAGCGAGAGGGAGGCCGCTATGCTGCCCCCTCTCGCCGGAAAATAAAGGCTGTTCTCCGTAATTTGGCAGTTAAAGATAAATCAAAAAAAAATAAAGTACCCCTCGGGGGCTTGCAGTGCATTGCACTGTAAGCCCTCGGGGAAGGGGGGGAGGCAAAATAAATATAATTAAACATCTATATAATAAATATAATATAAAGTAAATTTTTAATTTAATTTATTGGTAGATACCTATAGGGTCTCTACCAAATAATTAGTGCGACTTTGCAGCCTTTTCATCCTAAATATACCCGGCATACCCCGCGCAGCTAAGCTGCGCGGGGTCTGCCTGATTAAGCTAAAATAATAAAGTAAGTGGAATTAAAGATAAAATACAATAAAAAAAAGTAAAAATGAGGGTAAATATAAATGTATTAATAATAAACTAAAGAGGAGTTAAATAATACTATTTATGCTTATAATTTTGCAGTATTTAATTTAGATTATCGAAATATATATCTAAAGGGGTAGGCTTTACAGCCCTCAGGTTAATTACCCGGGCCTAGCATAAGCTAGGCCCGGGTAATTTAGATGAAGAGTATAAACACGTATTTATGAAATAAATTTTATTATTTCGTCCGCCCGCAACATAGTTGCAGGCGGGACGAA
>NW_017962964.1:0-1609 GCF_001661345.1 Ascoidea rubescens DSM 1968 | reverse complement strand
AAAGGAGCCAACCGCTAATTACATAAGCCCCCATTGGCCTCCTCTTATTGAATTATATATAATTAAATAGGATTGGGAGTCTCTTATATTGACCTCGTTTAGGGCTATTTAACACTATTAACACTATTCTTTAGGGATTAGTTAAGTAGTTGAATAAGCAGCAGCAGTAATAACTTTTGCTTATATAAAATAATAAATTTCAATTTCTGTTTTATATGTTTATTATTAGACATTAAGACAAGAATAAAAGGAGACTGAAATTATAATAATTAGCAGTCCTTTGTAAGTTAAAATAAATAAAATAGATATAATTAATATTAAGAACATGATGTTGGTTTAGCCTGAACGCATATTAGGGATTTTACACATGCAAATTAAACATAATATAATATTATAAAATAATAAAAATTATAATATGTAGTGAACAAGTGAGTAAAATTTGGTAAAAAATAATAATTAATATTATAAGTATTTTTATAAAATTTAAAAAATTAGAATAAATATAATAAGATTTAATATTTCCGCGCCTTTAGGCGCGGGAGGGTTAAAAATATGAAATTATATTGATAAAAATATAACCAAAGTCAGTTTAAGGTAGTTGATGGAGAAAGCCCACCAAGCCTAAGATCTGTAATCGATTATAAAAATAAGAACGATCACGTTGGTTCTGAAAAACAATCAACATCTTATAGATGCAGCAGTGGAGAATATTTGGCAATATTCGAAAGAATGACCAAGTTCCTAATACGATGCTATTTAAAATATTATATAATTATAAATATATAAATATAATAAAAATATATAAAATATATATAATTAAGGGCAATGCTGCATTGCAGCGATGTCCCAAATCTGCGGCCGCTTTGCGGCCGTAGAATAAAAATATAAATATAAATATAATAATAATAGAAATATTATTATTTAATAATAATATTATTAACAAAATAAATGGGAAAAACAATAAAATCGTAAAAAAATACTATAATGAAGTATTAAAATTAAAATTTTAATAATAATATAAAGAATATTAATATTAAAATTAGAATAATAATAATGTCTTAACTCAAATTCGTGCCAGCAGTTGCGGTTAAACGAAGGAGGCAGCGTTAGGTGGATTGGCTTAAAGGATCCGTAGTCAGATTAAGAAATAATAAATTAATAATAAAGCCGTATTAAATATGGAAATATAAATATTAAATATTTATAAAAATTATTAAAAATTATTTCTAAAATAAAGCCCTATCATTATAATAAATATAATGTAAGATTTATAATAAAAATAAATTTTTAATTGTTAAACGATTATAGGTAAATTAGAGTAAAATTATTAAGAAAAAAGAATTAATCAAATAAAGATAAAATTTAATGAATTGATTAGGACAGCTCGAAACGAAGGTTTTTTTCTATATTTTACTGACTGTGAGGGATTAAGGCAGAGGGAGCAAAAAAGATTAGATACCTTAGTAGTCTCTGCATTGAACTATGAATATTTTATTTATTAAAAAAATAAATAACAGGGAAACCTTAAATATTCCGCCAGGAGAGTATAGCTGCAAAGTTGAAATTCTAGACAATAGGCGGTTTAGAGCTTCAATAGTGGATTGTAAAG
>NW_017962963.1:0-1684 GCF_001661345.1 Ascoidea rubescens DSM 1968 | reverse complement strand
ATTTAAATTTTTAAATGTTTTAAGTATTAATAGTCAAAATAATAGTAAGTTTGTTACTTACACTTACGCTTCACAAGCGCGGCAGGAAAGTACGGATATAAAATCCGCAGAAAACATTAAAGGATTCTCAGAGACTACACGTCAATCAATCAATTTAGATAAATATTCATCCAAATTAAATAATAATATAAATCCTTCCGCCCGGTGGTGTGCCGTAGCGCACCACCGGGCGGGCTCTCAAAAATTTTGAAATAGATTAGCGGGTTTAATTGATGGGGATGGATATATTCAAGTTCGTAAAATAAATGGAATAAATAAACTTAAAACTATTGAAATTAAATTACATAATAGAGATATTCGTATATTAAATACTATTTTAAATACATTACATCTAGGTAGAATATACAGATATAAAAACAATCTATACTCTAAATGAATCGTTTCAACTACAAGTGAAATGGAATATCTTATTGTAAATCTTAACGGATTAATAAGAATTAAAGTTTATAATTTTAAAAAAGGTTGTGATTGTTTAGGTATTGAATTTAAAGAAGCAAATTATAATATTTTACCAAATGATCCTTATTTTGCAGGATTAATTGATACTGACGGTTCTATCGTATTTAATTACTCTGGAAACCGTATTGAATGTAATTTAGAATTTAAACTTAATGAATATACATCTAAACTAAACTTAGACAATGTTATACCTCACTATAAACCTGCAATATCTATAAGAAATAAACAAAATTATAAATCAATTTCCTTTAAATTTCAAACTGTTAACGGTATGGTCTTTTTATATCAATATTTTATGATAAATAGACTATTTTCTGATATGAAATTCTACAGAATTTCACAAATATTAAGATTTATCGAAATTCGTAAATATAATAAATATCCTTTTAACAGTGAAGAATTCTTAATTTACTCTGAATTCTTATTAAACTGAATTCAATATCAAAATCCTAAATGACATAAAGTTCCATTTGTATCTAAATTACGTTTGAAGAGATAGTCCACTTTAAGCATTTCCACTACGTATTATCAATGGGTGCAGTATTTTCATTATTTTCTGCCTATTATTATTGAAGTCCTCTAATTTTAGGTTTAAATTATGATGAAAAATTATCTCAAATACAATTCTGATTATTATTTATCGGTGCAAATTGTATTTTCTTACCTCAACATTTTTTAGGTTTAAACGGGATGCCTAGAAGATATCCAGATTATCCTGATGCATTTTATGGATGAAATTTAGTTAGTTCTCTTGGTAGTTTTATTTCTATATTATCTGTTTTCTTATATATTTATATAATATATGACCAATTAGTTAACGGTTTAGAAAATAAAATTAATAATAAAAGTTTAATTTTTAATAAAACACCAGATTTTATTGAGAGTAATTTAATTTTCAATTCTAATTCTATAAAATCTAGTTCATTAGAATTTTTATTAACTTCTCCTCCAGCTGTACATTCATTTAATAGTCTTCCATTACAATCATAATACTTAACCAATTATTATAATTATATAATTATTGAATAAAGTATTATAATTAAAAAATTCCTCACGCTACCGCATAGCGATTGAGTGAGGAAAAGGGGCCGTTATACTAAAAAATTATATAGCGGCCCCTAAATATAATGACATATTCCCTGCAATACAATTTAGTAGGGCAGGG
>NW_017962962.1:1518-1712 GCF_001661345.1 Ascoidea rubescens DSM 1968 | reverse complement strand
TTAATATATTATCATGGATTCGCTACAACACACCAGCCCCCTTTTATAGGGAACTGGGTTAGATCCCAGAGGGTAACAAAGGCATACCGGCAACAGACGCCGGTATGCCGGAAATGACCCAATTGGGACATCCGACTGATCCGCAACAGATCTTTACTCTTTCTACATCACATTTGTTTCATCGAACTTGATTC
>NW_017962962.1:0-1488 GCF_001661345.1 Ascoidea rubescens DSM 1968 | reverse complement strand
AACGCTTAATATCGAAACTGAGTAATTCAATTAACCAAATATGAGAGAAGTGGAGATTGTTGGTGATCGAGTAATAAAGTGCACTACCCTCCAAGAAGCACGTAATTTAGAATACGTGCAAAACAAAGTATCTTGTCCCAAGATCTATGACTATTACACAAAGGACTCCAAGTTCTACATTGAAATGGAATATATTGCTGGAAAGACGTTATATGACATTTTGCCAGAATTAAGTGAAGAGCAGAAACAGACTGTCACAGATAATATCGTAAATGAGTTGAATAAACTTAAGGAAGAAACATCAAACGAAATATGTGGAATTGATGGTACTACAATTTATGGTCCATTGATTGACCATATGAAGTTTGAATCTGAAAGGGAGTTCAACAAGCACATCTCTTCATATTTAAAAATCGATCCAAGATTAGTTAGATTTGGAGAGCTTGTTCTACCCACCGATAGTATCATTTGCCTTCGCCACGGTGATTTGAATTGCCATAATATTATTGTCAAAGATGACATGAGTGTTGTTTTAATTGATTGGGAGTATATGGCATTTTTGCCTGAATATTGGGATTTGATGAAATTGTTTCTTGTTGGGCCAATGGATAATGAGGCTCCCATGTTGGTTTTTAATACTTCCGTCAATAAGAAGGCTTTATTGATTTACACTCTTATTATAAATTTCATGTATGGTTAATAAGGCTAGCTCACTAATCCATTTCCATTGCCAATGGATAAGGATTCATGAACTTGAAGATATCTAGGTTAAGTGACTCGCTTACCACGTGTGAAACAGAGGGAAAAAAATTAGCTGGGAATTTATTAATCTTGTTACTTATAAATAACACATCTTTCCAAGTTAGCACCTGTGATTCAAAATGCTGCAGTGATAGATCTGACCAAAGAATTAATTCAATTGAAGAAATCGGTTTACCAAAGTATGATCTAAATCACATTTAATGCAGCCTGATACCAGGTGCGGCAATTGCCATACCTTTCTCGCATAACATCACGCATTGATGCCGGACCGGGAACCGGGACGCTTCGAAGATTCGACTCAAATACTTCCTCACTATAGGTGATTGTTTTAATGAAACACAATGAATCTCGAATGAAGGTACAAGAATTCTCGTAATCATAATCATATTTTACGTCGAATCTGAATCCATGAGGTGGAGAGCCTGTAACATGATACAAGTTGAACCTTCCTGGTGAAACCTCTAAAAGGAACGCAATGTAGTTTCCTGGTGCTTGGCCCAAGAACTCGATTTTAAATAAATTCATTTCTTTATCTTCTTGGAAAAATCAATTTTTCAAAACAATTAATGGTTCTGGGAAGAATGTCAAAGATTCTAAATCATGAAAAAAGATTTTAGAAAGTGCAATCATGCCCAACTTCAAGAATTATATATCTGTATCTCAATTAATGAATTTTCCAAGTAATAAATAGTGTGGTTTTTCAGTCTAGTTTTGTAAAAATCGGCA
>NW_017962961.1:0-1783 GCF_001661345.1 Ascoidea rubescens DSM 1968 | reverse complement strand
CAAGAGACTTATCTGTTGAATCAAGTTCGATGAAACAAATGTGATGTAGAAAGAGTACGAAATATTCCAAAGACACTGTGTTGATTGAAGTGTGAACCTCTAAAAACATCACCAAACGATAGTTAAGAGCTTCTTGCAAAAACCCGNTACGTCCCCAATTTGGAAATAACCACTTACTCCAACCAAAAAAGATTTTTGTCACTTTTGTTTAACACTGTCCACTTTCAGGGCTAACAATTCATCTGTAAAACGTACCACAATTCGAACGAGAAATAACTAACAGCTCTAAATATATTCGATTAATGTGGAATTCAATAGCATCACCAGCCAAAATAGGGTTTGTGATATTTTTCATGTAATGAACGACGTGTTAAGTGGTGTTGAGCTAAATGATAGCTGAAGTTAATATCACAACTAAGTGACAACAACTAATAGTTCAGCAATTGCTTTCTGTTTCACTAATTTTGATAGTCTTTTGTTATTCTAGTAGTGTATTGAATGTGTTGGATGAATAGTGGTATTTTTTTTTGTGTTTAGGGTTGCAAACTTATGAAGACAAAAATTAACCATAATTTTATATTTCTGAATAATATATTATATTTGGATTGATTGAATTTAAATTCAACTTTCAAATCCCTAAGCCAGATGGAATGTTAAGATATAAATAAAAATGACAGAAATTATATTGAGAGCATGTATTATAGTGACAATTTTAGATTTGTTGAATAGATTTAAATATAAATACCCGAAAATTTTAGTCACAATAACACTTGAAAAAACAGTGAGAGCAAAATATATTCTTGAAGAGAGTATGATTAACTTGTTGTTTGTAACCATGTATTTAGAAAACGAAGAATACACAATTTAACAAATTTGATTCCAAATTGAGTACCATTTACCATAAATNGAAGCTTTTTTGGATTTTGCAAACTACCCAGCTATTAGTTGCTCACATAACATCTTCTCAATGTTTTTTCATCCAAAATGCATTGTGCTTACTACTGAAATATTTAATTGAGTATCAGTATTACATCATTTGTTGTGAAGAGTAGATTTCATTAGGGTTTAATGTAGTTAAACTATTGTTGTTGGTAAAATGATTATTCTAGGGATTGTTCAATCAGGAACGTTTCCTTCTTTTATCTTTGCTATTGAATGTATTAAGTGAGAAACACAACATTCATCAAAAAGAGTTACCACACTCCAAGTCGAGTAGTTCTATAGCGAGCTATTTCCACAACTTAATGACATGTCTGGAAAGTTCAGCTCATTTGAAAGTTAAATGGTACTGAAATGACGAGTGTTTCAACCTGTTTGTTGCTAATAGATAATATACATCGATTTTTGAGAAAATAGTAAGTAATATGAACTTCACAGTACATATACTACAAGTAGCTCTNATTCTGTGAGAATAATCATGGACCAAACTTTTAACTGCGAAATATCTAATTTACCCAGAAAATCATCGAATATTACTTGAAATACATTAAAACCAATTTATTTTTATTCCTGAGTATCTGCTCTTCAAATGGGAGGTCACTTTCAAAAAGAAGAAAATATTAAATGTTTTTTNTTATGGATTAAAAAAAAATGAAAACCCAAAGTTTATTGATGTTGGCTTTGGTGATGAGAATGTTGAAGATGGTGACAATAAAGGGGTTATTGGAATTGAGCTAAAATATTTTGAAGAAGAGAGTTGAAGTAGAATAAACAAAACAATACTTGAATTGACTGAAGATACAACTAAATATTGACATAAAATCAATTTTTCTCATGGCAATTT
>NW_017962960.1:0-1797 GCF_001661345.1 Ascoidea rubescens DSM 1968 | reverse complement strand
AATGAAATAAATTGGGTAAGAATTTTTGTTAGAGACAGAAACGTCAAATTCTGAACAAACAATCACAACCACGAAACAAACCACATAATTAATCTGGGCGTACCACAAGGATCACCAATATCTCCATTATTGTTTGCGATATATAGTCATNATCTATACACATCAATATGCGATAAGAATGATCAAACCATCGGTTTTGTTGACGATATTACATATTTAATTGAAGGAAAAAATGGAGAAAGAGAAGCAAAACTTAAATCAATCATTGGTAAACTAGAGAAATGGGCCAAAACAAATGATATATCATTTGATTGGGAAAAAAAATGCCGACTAGTCAATTGAAGATGCGCAAAAAGTGAAAGAATACAATCAATTCAACTTCCATCAAGAAAATATTGCCAAGCAGAAAATACAGCCAAATTATTAGGAATCTGGATTGACACTCAACTAAACTTCAAATGCCATATCAAGAAAACATTATCAAAAATTAAAACTATTGTGAGCCAAATTTCAAGAATAAAAAACATCAATGAGGGAACCAATGCAAAAAATATACACATCCTTTTCCAAAGTTGTATCATGTCTATAATTTCATATGGCGCAATTATTTATGGATCGAATTTATCATCAAAATTATTAGAGACATTTCAAATAGAAATAAACAAAATCCTCTGACTAATGTTATATCTTCCAAAAATACTCCGGTCAATCTTTTACAAATAGAATGTGCAGTCCCTCCGGTAGCGTATTTAATAAACCGAATTCGAATATTAAAACTCTATAGTTATATATTTCAAGTGAAAAAGCCAAATCCAACAACCACACTAGTACCACACATAATCAAAAACCTTACCAAAACATATCTGCCACTTGAAATTTTTTTTAAAACAAATGTGGAAAACTATATGGAAATTTCAACACTTAATTTAAGACAAAGCATAATTTTTGAATTTAGAAAACAATTTCGGATCATAAAAAGTAAAAAAAGTTTGAAAAAAACAACAAAAAAGATACGCAGTTCAATTTGGGACAACCAAATTGACAGAGATTGGACCACACAAATCAAATGGGAAAACCTTCTCAGTAATTATACCAAACATTACCAACGAGACAATCGAAACCAAGTATCAATCCACAAAACAATTTTATACCCAATCCTACATTTCCCAAAGCCTATATTCCAAAAGATCATAGCGCTCTTAACAGGAAATGATATAAAATCCATAATCCACTACCAACAAATAAAATCAAAATCCCAACCACAAGAGTGTGAATGTGGTCACATAGACAAATCTGCTCTCCATCAATTGCAAAAATGCCCACTAAGGTACAAAGAACGTGAAAATATTCTTCCGAAAAAGATAATCAAGGAACCTCCCAAAATTGGCAAAGAGAACCTCCCCAAAGTAGTCAAATTTTTCGATCCGATAAAATGAAAAGGAGACACTGACTGTAGGAACAACCTTGTATACAAGAATTATTCAAAAGTAAATAGATTCTATAACCACCGGACCACATATTTCCGATCGTACGATGAAATAAAACCGGGTAAATAAACGGTAAAAAGAAAAATAAATGAGCCATAGTTAGAGTTCTAAGTTTCTTTACAAAATCCAAAAACATACCAATAGTATCTAAAAGTTCATTTCCAAGATAGATCACCGAAACCCGTCCATTACAATTGCATAATGTTTATGGCTTCTAGATGTTGTAGCGAATCCATGATAATATATTAAGGTAGAGAAGTATATAAGAAAGAAGAACGTAGAAAGGATCCCACGCCTTTTTATATGGGAC
>NW_017962959.1:0-2011 GCF_001661345.1 Ascoidea rubescens DSM 1968 | reverse complement strand
TTTCAATGAAATTTATCTGAAAAAAATCAAACACTTTGAAAACTTCTGACCGTAAAACTCTTTTGAAATTTTTTGGTCTACTTTTACAATTGTTTGAATTTGACGGTATCTTTAATCCCTATGTTTTTCTACAGCAATCAATTGATCTAACCANTAAAAATTTGAAAATTTATGTGGTTAGAAGTTCAAATTGTTTGCTACTAGATAACACTACAAAAAAGAAATATTGCGACATACTTATTAACATTGACACATACTCTGTGGAAATTTTAAATGAAAGGTTAAATTCTCCTTTACTTTTATTTTCTCTGGATAAAAATTTATTGACCTAATCGATGTAAATGTCTGAAAATATTACAATCCAAAATCTTCAAATTCTTCCTCCACTCAGGATTCAACTAACTTTTTTGATAATAATAGCAACAATAAAAAGGCTTTTCTTGAAAGCAACGATGACATATCGATTAGCTTAAAATTTTCTGGAAGAAAAGATGACATAAGATCAGCGCTTGAAGACAACTTAATTGGTTTAATATCATCAATCAAATATCATAACTATGTTAAATTAAATAAGAAAATGGCAATCCAAACATTCTGATTTGCCCGAGTCATTGATACTTCCTAATATTGAAAGCAATAATATTAACAATTTCAGCTTNGCTAACTGATAACGAAATAGTTTTAATATTCGAACCCTTGCATGTCGTGATTTCAGAAATCTATCAGCAAGAGCTAACTAACGCATGCAAACTTGACCAATTTTTCTATGATCCCAAACTTTTTCCAAACTAAATTCACAAAAAATTTTAAAAAATCACTGCATTATAATCAACCACTGAATGATGTTGATCATCATAAATGACCGGAAATATAATACTTAATCAAACATTAATTTTGGNATGGAATTCTTAACGTTTGATGTTGAGAATGAGCATTACTTCAATGCTTTCTCTGCTCTTTCATTTTTTCTTCCGTTTATCTAATTTTCATTAGGTTTTAATGAAATTTTTAATACTTCAGCATGTATTTGTTTGCTATTNTATCAATTTTCGGGAAGTAAATTTAATTTCTGGGTTTTTTATTTCATTCGAGTGATAGACTTATTCGGTAGTATATTGTGTTGTAGCGAACTGGGTTAGATCTAAAAGCTTTACGGGAGCAGACCGGTAACAGATACCGAGGGACCGACAGGCGGCGAATGTAGATATCCGACTGCTTCACATTATGGGCACAAAATTTCAATTTTTTTGGCAACATGATTTTATCAACATATGACGAAATACATCATAGTTAAACCCTATTATTGCAAAACTAATTATGAGATTTTCTTAAGCTTCTGCACTGAATCAGCTACTCCATTCAATTGATTTGCTTGAATGTTGGACAAGCCTATTGGACAAAAATTCTGGTTCATCTTTAAAATTGACAGGCGAAGAATTGCAATTGATTAAAAAATACAGAAAATTGAAAATATCAATTTACATATGGAGTTATTTGAACCTTTAATCGAATGGATTTTTGCAAAACCCAAATCATGCCAATAAATGTCGTTCCTGAATTAAAGAGACGTTTTATCTCATCCAAACACTAGGCAAAAAGCGTGCTGACTTTAGTGAGATCAATTAGAAATAGATTTATCTTAACTCCTAAGCAAGTGAAAGGTTTGAAAGAAAACAGACAAGAAAATAACTGTTATTTGTGCGAGCCAGATTAGTTGGAAACAAAGATCATATAATGAATTTTAGAGCTCTATAATTACCTCCTCAAACCAATGAAGAAAGCTACAATCTTCCAGACGAATATTTTATTACTAAAGAAGAACAAGATCCATGGCTAATCATGATGGACCAAAAAGACAGAGATNAAAATTTTATGCTCAAAAAATACTGTGTGTTGAGAAAAGTTCCTGGATACAATGAAAGTTGAAGAGAAAGGTTTGGAAGATCTTTGGGCTTATATTTAGCTCCAACAGTCCGTAACAATAAGTTGAATATTGATCCAGAATCGTCAA
>NW_017962958.1:0-2034 GCF_001661345.1 Ascoidea rubescens DSM 1968 | reverse complement strand
ATAATACTTTATAATTTTCTTTTATTATTCAGTGCACATCTTATGAATAGAGGCAATCTAGGTTGTGTAGTCTTTTATTCTATGACAAAATTTCCGAACTCGTATTTTTAAGTTAAAACCAATATACATTTTAATTAACCTGAATTTATTCCTTTTGCTCTTTTTTGGTTGTTGTTCCATTATTGTAAACTTCATTAGTCTATCAAAATCAAATCTATAAAATATACAATTGAACATATATATCATGCAGTCCAAGTGAAAGACAAAAAAAGAGAAGATTGATCTCAATGAATATTAATGCTCAAATACTAAAAAGTAATATAATTCAAAAGAAGTTGTATCAATGGCTTACTAGGATTTTGTTATTTGTATTTAAGATGTTGAGTACCTCTTATTTCAAATCAATAAAGCTAAAAGGTTATCCTGCTGAGAGGAGTTCAACGAACTATATTCATCTTTTATTCAAATAGCAAAAATTAAGAATCAATTTGTTCAAAACAATTTTAGCAAATTAAATTCCAGTGAGAAAGAAGTACTTGAAAGTCAAATTTTTTTTTATTTAGTTAATATTAATTTTTCATCAGTTTTTCTTAAACTCACATAATTCATTTTTTCTATTTCTATTTTTTCTATATTTGAAACAGTAATAGCATTCTGTGTATTAAAATTATTGGTAACTATTTAATATTTAAGTGTGTGACCTTTGAAAAATGAGAAGGCAATTTGATCAGTTAGAAACTATTGTCAGACTATCAGTTGTAAATTGCTTTGTTCAATCAATGGTAATAATATTTGAAATTGCCTGATAATTCGGTAACAAGAACTAAAACAATTGGTGAGTTGTAATTATTTCAATATTTTTATCACTTGGTGTCTTTTCATTTATATTTATTGTTGAACAAACTTTACAATCAAAAAAGCAGTTACCTATGACTGGTAGCATGTTTATTGATTTGAAAAGTATCAAATAATTTGTTCGGAGATTCTATCTTCAGTTTCAAGTAAAATAAATAAGCAATTGAAACTCTACCACTGTTAAAGTTGCAATAACCCAATCTTAGATTTTTTACTCCGAGGAAAAATGGAAAGAAAACTATTGACTAATTTTATCAATAAAATCATTTTTGAAAGTGTTAAATTATTTTCCTATTGCTGAATATCTTGGTTTGAAATGCAAATGCAGAAGAGAATTATATTCTTTCAAACCTAAATACCAGTTTCCTAAGTTTCCTAAATTTCCAAAGTGACAAATTGTACATTTAAAATGATGTGGATTTCTTTCCTCAATTTTATTTTTTAATTTCATTTTTTAAATTTATTGTTTCTATTTGATAATTTTTTTTCATTGGTGATAGAATGGTTCTGCGACACATGCTTCTAACTGAAGATTCCTTTTAAATCTGGTTTACAATGCTGTGTATCACTCAGAGTCCAAAAAACGTGAAAACTAGAATATCATTAAATTTCTAGAGTAAAAATAACAAAACAATATTCAAGATAGTTTTCTGCTGAACCGGTTCAAACAGTTTCCTGTTGAACCAGGCACTACTTATTTGTTTTGACGGTTTTGTGCTTGATTTAGATTAATTAGAACACAATAGAAAATAAAAGTATTTCAATCAAGAATTTGATAATTGATAATGGCTGAACAGATAATAGCAATCGATAATAAAATTTTCTGTTTTAGAATACATGTTATAATTCTCTGTATTGAAAATTGCTGTGGGTACTACTTGAGAAAACTTTTACAAAATTGTATCTACAATTTGGGAGGTACCATAATGTATGTCTAGATATTTCATAGCCAATCCATACATCACTTCTACATATTTAAATCCGGCTTCAGAAAAGAGTTGAAGACAATCCATTTATGAGCCAAAATAGAATAGCTNAAAGATAAAAACTTAGAAAAACTGTACTGAAAATTCAATCGAATAATAGGTAAGAACAAAAACAGTCGGCCAGAAAGTAATATAAGTTGGAAATAAAACCCATTTTAATTAAAACACCCAGCTAATATATTTATAATAGATT
>NW_017962957.1:0-2114 GCF_001661345.1 Ascoidea rubescens DSM 1968 | reverse complement strand
TTTTAAGTAGCAAATATGTAGGGCGGAAAAATGATAAAAATGACCCCGTTGCGATTTTATTTACAGAAGGGAAAAATACTCGAGATCGTCCAGGTAGATGGAAATCATACTGATTTATAAATTAATTTTTTTTATTTTATTCANAATTTAATATTTACCAAAATAGTTCATTTTAATCTTATATTCATTTGCTGAGCCTGCTCTTATCGCAAAAAATTGAGCTAAACTAATAGGATCTTCTACTTCCTCAAATGTTTTGCTTAACTTCCCTTTGTATGGTGGGATTATAATAATTGTTGTTGAAATATTTTTTCTTTTGTTAGCCCGTAGATCAGACCCATTTTCAAATTTTGTGAGGATGTTTGAATACGCAGTTGCTTTATTGGTGATAGGAGTTGTCGTCTGCTTTTTTGTTCAATTGGGTTATATTCCTGCTACTGAAATTGACACAATATTTAGAGGCTATTTGCCTTCAAACAAAATGGTGCGAAATATTGGTATCTTTACTGCAACCTCGGCCTTAGGTGCAACTGTTATGGCTCACTCTCTGTTTTCTGGAATCAACTTTTGTCCAAACTAGATTAAGAGAATTTGATATGAGCAACAGCAATGTTCCACCATCTTCCTGAAGCAACTCTTCTCCATCTTTACATAACAGTAACACCGATTTTGAGGAAATATACGATAACTAGGGGCCAACCTCAAACGATATCAAGTATGCGTATAGGTACTCAGTGATTGAATTGGCCATAAGTTTATTTACCTTCGCATTGTTCGTGAACGGTGCTACTTTGTAGGAAAATGAATCCCTTGGGAAGCCCTTGATGATGATCTGTGTATTATGAACGCCTTACTACTGAAGTATTTGGTTCCTGTTGCTGATACTATCTTTATTTTGGCTCATCTTTTCAGTGGTCAAAATACTGGTATCGTCTGCAAATTTTGCGCTCACTGCTTTTGAATGATTCACAAACTGGACTGTCAAAATTTGGGTTGGAAGAATTAACCCAAGACGTATTGCAATTATTCCATTTTTAGCTATAATTTCGCCAATCGAGCAAAATGGATTGTCGTTTGCTTTGTCTGCTTCTCAAGTTGTTTCATCAGTTTTGCTGTCATTATTAACTGCTCCTTCAATTTATTTCACCTACCCAAAAAGACCATGACTGAAAAAGCTGGCATACAATCACCTGAAAATGAATTCGAGAACAATCACAGTGAAGCACAAAACTAGACAACCACCTCCAATGATATTCAGCTACAGAATCTCAGCGCTGCATCTTCGGTTGATGATAGTAGCGACAATACCAACAGCGTCAATAGCAACACTGATTTAGAACGCAATGAAAGCTCCAGGCTCGATATATCAGGTAACTGGACCACAACCAGCATTGGCCTACTACTTTGGATATTCATCACTCTTGTGAAGGTTTATAATATCGTTAATACAGGCGTCAATGGTGGGAACTTGGTCGAATTGGAAGCATAAATAGCAGGACTTTAGCGCTGGGGCTTTCGGTTGAGTCAAAACGTCGCTCTGCTCCATTGCAACTTTCTGAGTGTTCTCACGACTCTCTTTCCTCAAAACCTTCACCTCCTTCACCTCCATAATGACACCAGAGACACCAACAAGCCTTTGCAGAAACTCCCATTAACAAAAACAACCAATGGCGTTAATACCGAAAGTCCAAACTTCATAGATAAAAGCGATATTCATAACAATAATAATCTCAATTTCATAGATAATAATACTTATACAGATTCAAAAAATACCCCAAATAAAGAAAGTTTCTACCTCATTTCTCCTGTCAACTCTCGACCTGGTTTACATTGCATCAAGTCTATTCATAAAAGACCTTCTCCACTATCAAAACAAAAGTCAATGTCTTCTCTAACCTCTCCCCTGATAATTCCCTTAATAATCAAAACTTGAAAAAATATCGTCAATGTGACCGTTTTTGCCTTTTCAAGCTTTACCTGATGGCTCTCATGATTTTGAAGAAACCTTTTCCTATTTTACTTTATTATATGATGTAAAAAATAAAAAAACTCTAAATTCAATTTGTGAATCAAATGAGTATACTTTCAAATCCAATAACAATAATAACAATAAT
>NW_017962956.1:0-2132 GCF_001661345.1 Ascoidea rubescens DSM 1968 | reverse complement strand
TTTTTTTTACGATTATTCTTCTTGATCTGTTCCTCTATTCCATTTAGAGCTACGTTACATAGAGTAGGAGAGATTATTCCTCCTTGCGGAGTCCCTTCTGTGGTATCTATGTAATTTAGTTCTTCCATTACACCCGCTTCCAGTCATTGTTCTAGAACCGCTTTATGACATATTGGTGTATGTTTCATCAAAAATTTATTATCTATCTTATCAAAACATTTAGATATGTCCGCTTCTAGTACTCATCTTGGATATCCCTCCGTATTTAATTGGTGTCTTATGGCTGTAATGGCGTCATGAGTTGATCTGTATTTCCTGAATCCAAACGATTTCCTATCCGATTGTGCTTCCACAGCCGGATCTACTACTAAATGATATATTGCTTGGACAGCTCTATCCATCATTGTAGGAATCCCTAGCGGTCTCATTTGCTTAGTGTTACCCTTGGGTATGTACACTCTTCTCAGTGGTTTCGCTTTGTATTTTTCGGGATTCTTTACGATTTTTGCCAGTTCTGTAATTGCATTTCAATAATCCTTGGGGTTATTTCATACTTTATTATCCGTTCCCGCTGTTTTTTCCCTTTTGTTGGTTACAATTTTCTTTACTGCTAAAGCCTTAGCTTCATACGTTTGCAGTAATACTCACTGTAATCTATACACCTCTTTAATATCTTCCTTTAATTTAGCAATAACTATTTTCTCTTGAAGATCTCTAACCTTCGTTTCTGCTTTTTTTCAATCTATTCCATGTCAGCCGTTTGTTGAGATTTCTCTCGTCATCATACTAAAATTGTTTGAGTCTTTCTTTCCTGTTAATTGCTTACAGTCTCTTATTTGTATGATCAGTCCTTTGTTATCTCACATATTTATTTTATATTCATATCTGTTTTTTATTTTTGACTTTCCTTTTATTTTTATCATTTTTATTATGTTTTTGGTGAGTTTCTCGATTTTTATTTGTTTGTTTATTTATCATTCAACCAACACCCGAGATAGGTGTTAAACTATGATTCGACTCGGTTTATTATTTAGTTATTGTGCAATCCTAATAACTTAATGGTTTCTGTCGAAGTCTCCAATTTGAATTTAGGTTGCCCTTTTTTTCTGTTGAGGGCACTAACACTCAGGACTTTACCTGGCTAGTCGCTTTTAGCTTCCTCTATTGTTAGAGATCTAACGAGATCATTCGTCGATTAATTCTCGATACTGCTTCGTTTCCTTAATTGTTGTACAATTTTGAACCCTGGCTGAACGATTCCCGCTTCAATTTACTTATAATTACGTTGATCACAATATCTAAGTCTGCATCCTCTCGGATTGAATCATATGATTCTATCAGGTCTATTACTGACCTGCTTTCGCTTTTTAGACGTTCTTCTACCCTGAGTTCGATATAACAATTTCGAGTTTTTAACTTTATATGTTACCTCTTTCTTCGCTCCTTTCTCTCTTACCTCTTGGTTAAGAGACTGGGAGTTTTGGTGAAGAATGAAAACTTAGGGCTTACCAAGTTCATGCACAGTTACAATCTTTTTAAATTCCTTAGATAGTATGCTTTACTCCGTGTTAAATATGATCCATTACGTATTCCAGTATAAGAAAAATACGTCTTAACATTAATCTTCATCTTGGGATGATGATTCACCTTTTACGAAGCCTCAATGCATATTCACTTTCGTTCATCATAGAATTTTTACCCTAGCACGCCGACCTTTCAGGTGGGCTTTCTGTTACATTGTCTCCAAAGCTTCAAACCAGAGGATTACTCCTCTCGCTTGTAAGGATAGGGTCAGATCAATGGATTGATCTGGTGGGATTTCTCCACATTAACTGTGCGCGCTTCTTGTCGCACTTATACAAAAGGTAACCGTTAAACCTTTAATTTTAACTTTACTCTATAACTACTATTTTTTAATTTTCCTTTACAGTACTTTATTTCTTATTAATCCATTTTTGTTTTAGAACTTGTTAGTCCTATATTCAATTTCTTTTATTTACTCTCTTAACTTCTCTTAATTTCGCTCACCGCTACTATTAAGTACTCGCTTGATTTTTATTCTCTTTAGTTATTCAGATGTTTCATTTAACTAAGTTTTATTTTCAGGTTTCCCTTAGGTTTTATTTTTTTTT
>NW_017962955.1:0-2200 GCF_001661345.1 Ascoidea rubescens DSM 1968 | reverse complement strand
AAAAAAAAATACTTCAATTTAATGGCTGAGACAGAAGGAACGAATCTCCGGAAGGCGGGATAGAAATTCTGATCGAGCATGATTGCACGAGCCGTGTGCGGTGAAAGCCGCACGCACGGTTCTAAGGGGGGGAAAGTCCGAGAGGACCTACCTATCCCAATTGGGCCTATAAGTTAAATTAATTAGCAAAATAATAGGATTATTAAAGAAAAAACGAATATATAACAAGTAAAAGTTAAATAATTTAGACCCGAATGCCTAAGATCTTACTATGATAAGGTGTAACGACCGAATAGTTTAATGTTGCAAAATTATCTAAATAATTGTGGTAAGAAGTGAAAGACAAATCTAGTAGGCCATTAGCTGGTTTTCTTCGAAATATATTTTAGTATAGCAATTTAAAATTAAATAAAATTTAAAACGTATAGCTCTTATTTTAAAAATAAAGGAATTTATTTTGTTTGGGGGTTGGAAACGATTTACCATAAAAAATTAATCTCAGAAGTTTTAAATGTAATGAAAATTACGATTATATAAATTAGTCAGTCTATCTGCGATAAGGTATATAGACAAAAGGGAAACAGCCCAACATAGTATAAAAAGTTCCTAAAAAAAGTTAACAGTAATAGATATAATAATATATATAAAACATTAAGTAGGTAGTTTTGACAGTAATCATCCTTTAAAGAACTTGTAACAAAGCACTTAATAAAAAAGGATTAATTATATTTTATATAAAAAATTAATTGGAACTAAAACTTTTTACTGTATACTATTTATAATATTAATAAAATAATACCCTGGGGGCCGAAAGGGCCCAGGGGATTCGGGGGGCCGCGCTTTGCGCGGGTCCGGAATAAAAAAAGATAAGATAATAATATTATAAGTTAGAAGAACAATTAAAGAAATCTAAAGATTATTAATAATAAATAATTAAGAAATAGAAATTTAATTAGAGAATGTAGGCATGAGTAGCGTAAAAAAAAGATAAACTTTTTCACTTAAAACATAAGGTTTTACTATAAAATCGGTCCCTAAGTTAAATTTAGAAATAAAATAATGATGGGTAAATTATAAAATACTACTTTAAGAATTTCAAAAAGGAAATGTATAATTAAAGTACAGGAAAAGAATAATAAAAACCGTAATGAAAACCGACACAGGTAAGAATAGTAGAGAATATGAAAGTGTAAGAGTGAATAACATTTAATGAACTCGGCAAAAATAGAACCTTATTATTAGAGAGGGTAATTTATAAGAAATTATAAAATAAAAAAAAATTTGCACGACTGTTTACTAAAAACACAGCATTCTGCAAAAAGAAAAATTGTAGTATAGGATGTGAATTCTGCTCAATTATTTTTAATAAATAATAATATTAATAGTATTATTAATAAAGAAAGTAAAATAGCAGCCTTAATCTGAGGGTTCAAAGGTAGCGAAATCCCTTGTCCGCTAAATACGGTCCTGCATGAATGGAGTAACGATGCAAAAACTGTATCAAATGTTAACTCTGCGAAATTACAATTAGCCGTTAAGATGCGGTTTTCTTATTGAAGGACGGAAAGACCCTATGCAGCTTTACTATAATCAAGAAGGTTGATAAAATAGATAAAAATAATTAGAAAATATTATATAAAAATTTAATAATATTATAACTAAGTAGACGTTGGTCAATATTGAAATTCTTAGTATTTTTATTTATGATCTAATCTTAAAAAAAGGACAAATAATTTATGAAAATAAATTATTTGAAATTAAACTTATCTGTGAAAATAACAAATATTTACTTAAATGTAGATATTAATAAATCCCTAGGCACCATATTTAAATTTTAAATAAGGGCCCAGGGAATAAGGGGCCCGCGCTTAGCGCGGGCCCCCGGTAAGTATTTTAATTGTTAAATAACATTAAAAATAATAAGTGAAAGCCCTTGATGGTTAGTTTCGATGGGGTGTCGGACTCAAAAAAAATATCTGAGCCTTCTAAAAACAATTTAATTAAATAAAATTAATATCATTAAAATGATAATATAACATATTTATAATTAATATGAAATGTCAATATAATATAATATATTATTAATAATATATAATATTTAAATAATAGTTTATAATATACAATTAATTTGGCTTGAAACCAAATAAAAATATTAAAATAGATTTCCCCCGAAGTATAATTTATATATACAAGGGGGGGG
>NW_017962954.1:0-2542 GCF_001661345.1 Ascoidea rubescens DSM 1968 | reverse complement strand
GGGGAGGAATTTCCCCGGGCCGCTATGCGGCCCGGGGAAATATTCCCAAGGAGACCTCTTAATTTTGCCATATCTGGTGCTCCTTGCATTAAAGGTAAAAAAAAGTTTCCAGCTCAACCTATTAAACTAGGCATAACTAAGAAAAAAATCATTAAAACTCCGTGTCCTGAGATAAGCAGTGAAAATAACTGACAATCCTTGATATTTTATATCAGTGATCAAAAGTCTTTCCCGAACCGTACGTGATAGTTTCCCATCATACGGCTCTCCATGGGGATACAAGATCTTCAGTACAACTTTTTTTATTTTTGTTATAACCCTGGACTATACTTTTTCCCTGTATGTAACTTAATGTGACATTCCCTGCAAAGATGTAATTGCTTTCTGTTTATTTTTATCATTCGGTCTGTTAGATAATCCGCCTTTTTAAGGTTGGAGTGTTTTAACTTGTTGACATGATGCATTTCCACATTGAGCTTAGAATTACAAATATAGCAAGGTCTATCAAGAAGTGCGGTTGTTCTAGGTAATCAGTATGTCATTTCTTCGATAAAATCAAAAGGATCCTTTACACTAACAGTTAGTTTGAATTCCTCGTGTGTTTTTATCTTAGCTATTCTATCAAATACATCCTTAGGGAATTCTTTGTCGATTACTTTCTTACCTTTTACTTCTTTATAGGTGGTCAGATTGAGTCCGAATTTTCTTATTACTTGTTTCTTAGTCTTTAGCTTGAATTTTCTAGCTAGAGTTAATACGCAGGAATAATATAAGATATAGTATAGTCTGTGTTTTAACGTGTTAAAATTAGTTGCTATTCTATAATAACCTAAGATACCATTACCTAATGTTATAAAGTGTTTTATAATAGTTCTATGGTCTTCATGAATCATTCTCCGACATCCGGTGGGTATACCGTGTTCTCCTGCTTTGCAGTAATTTTTACTTGCTAATTTTAACACGATGTCGTCTATGGGAGCATTGATGATCGGTCTAGTTATACTAGTAGATCTAATGACTTTATTCCCGAATTTCTTAGTTACAGTTGGCCGTTTCTTTATAGGGGTGATATTAATGTCATATCCTAAGAAACGGGCTTTACCTTTTGAGGCATGAGTAGTCAGGGTCTTCTCCATATTCATGGAGAGGCCCAGGCTATTCAAGAATTCATTAAGATTGTTTTTTATATTAATGCAGTCTAATTTGGTGCCGATAACTCCGATAAAAATATCGTCAGCATATCTTACAAATTTCATTCTGCGGTAATTAGGGTCATCTATAGATGGTCTGACTAGTTTTCTACGCCTATGAATTTTTTTTCTTTCTGAGGCTAAGACTGCCGATTTCAGCTGTTTAGATAGTTTGTCGTATTCTGGATTCAATTTTGGGAGTTTGCCTTTATCGAAATCGGTTTTGTAGTCGGTTAGATAATCGTCGATTAGACTTAACACGATATTAGCCAGTATAGGGCTAACGATGGACCCTTGGGGAACTCCAATTCTCCCATTGTGAAAAGTTCCATTTGAATCTATATAACCAGCTCTTAGTAATTTATAGATCAGTTCCATAAATCTTTTATCACCTATTCTCTTCTCTAATTCTTGGATTATTAGGTGTTGGGGTATAGTGTCAAAACATTTTGACAGGTCTACCTCGACAAATCATTTCACGGATCCGAAATAATTTCTGACGTCTCATACTGCAGTGGAGCAACTTTTGTTGCTCCTAAAACCATGTGAAAATTTGTTCATGTGAGAGTCAAAGATAGCGTCCAAAACCATTCTCATGGCTTCTTGGATTATCTTTTCTCTAGGGTTTCCAACGCTCAGAGGTCTAAGTCCTCCTTTTGCTTTGGGTATTTCCACTCTTCTGCTAGGGGAGAATTTAATACTTCCAGAGCTTAAGGCCCTGGATAAATTAGTAAAATAATTTTTATTAATCCCGTCCAGGGTTTCGTTGCTAGTACCCTTAGTCATATTTCCAGGTTTACTCTTTATTTTATTATAGGCGAGTAATAGAATATCTGGGTCTTTGATGATATCAATTAAGTTATAATTCATAGCATTTTTGTTTAAATTGTTCTTGATCAGGTGTTCCAATTTTTCTATCCCCGTAGGGATAGTTTCTTCAGAAGTTTCTCCATTACGCTCCTTCCCCTGTCCAGGGTAAGAGCTAAAATATCTCTTACTCGAACAGTTAATGTTTCTATTAACTATGGGTACTATTAGCGTTCCGTCAACCCAAGCGTTTCCGCCTTCGGCCGATCCCGTGGTTGTATCATCTTCGCGTGCATTATTTAGGTCTCCCAACTGCATCTTGCTCATAGCATTAGCTCTATCAATTATCGGCAACCTTATGATCACAACGTAAAATCTTAAAGCTTGATAGAATCTCTCCGAGTGAGAGTGAGGAATTCAGACCTCGCAACAGCCTTGTAAAGGATTCATAAACTTAACCATGTAATGCGTAGCTCAAGGACATTCTTTCAGCCCCTTTTTATGACATGCTATTTTCCCCGTAGAGTTGGCCCCTACTGGGTGAG
>NW_017962953.1:0-2725 GCF_001661345.1 Ascoidea rubescens DSM 1968 | reverse complement strand
TATTCCATTTGCTATTCCATTTGCTATTCCATTTGCTATTCCATTTGCTATTCCATTTGCTATTCCATTTGCTATTCCATTTGCTATTCCATTTGTTATTGTGTTGTTATCTTGTTAATTTGTATATCAGAAGCAACATGTCTGGGTTATGTTTTATTGTTTTATTATTTTATAAGTGGGAATCAATATGCTGGAGGTATGCTAATAATAAGATGTCTCAAAGCAGCAGTTTTGTGGATTGTGAAACAAGATGAACTACCAAGACCACCAAGTGCCAGAACAACAAAATCAGATACAATGGATAGCGTGAAACAACAAAACAATAGAACAATAGAAAAATTTGATAATAAAACAATAAAAGAAATGAAGATGGACTGGATGTTTGTGAGGTTGGTTAATAATGTGCAGATACAATCTTCAAGTGGTGCAGGATCTGGTGCAACTGCAGAAAATACTACACGTTGTCATCAAGAACATTAGACCAAAACTATCGGATAATGGTATTGAAGGGAAGGAAGGCACGAAAGCAGTTTTGTATATTGCGACAGGTTGGTTGTGGTGGATTGTAATTGAGTAAATTGACAAGACAGATATGATGGAGATATTAACTGAGCAAACAGAGAAGATTGGGTTTGTCGGATAATGGAAAACCAAAGATATGTGAAGATATTTGGAGATGTTTAAAATTATTTGATGATTTCTGAGGCTATCTGAAGTGTATCTCTGGCACTGTTGCAGTAGGTTAGGTATAGGTTTGGGAGAGAGATTGGATATTATCAGACAATCCAGGCCGTTATGGCGAGGATGATTTGGAGTACAAATAGATGGCAACAGGGCAGATTGAGATTTGGAATTAATAAACATTGAAAGGTTATAAAGAACATTGAGAAATTAAAAAAAAAAGCTGAAAAAAAGTTGACAAGAAGTTGAAAAAAAGTTGAAAAACAAGTGAAAAGATCGAAAAAGATTCTGAAGGCAAAATTGAAAACAAAACGCAATACCAAAGTTGGAAACCAAGGAGACTGGTTACACGATATACGCGTAGTAATATTGTATTATTGACATATCCAGATACAATTAATAGCCCTACAGTCGTCAGCATAACATTGAAACAGATTTTGGAGCAATTGGTCAATAGAAGGTTGGTTTAATAGTCAGATTTAGGAGAAGTGATTTGGGGACAATGGAATTTGGATCGTCCAGGCAGTCCAATGGTAAAAGACTCAACCACAATACAAATGGCAATTCAGAACAACCAATGGGCCAAAATAATTATAAAAATGATGAATATAACTACAATTTTAATAACAATTTAAATACCATCAATAATACCATCAACAACACCATCAATAACACCATCAATAATAACATCAATAATAACATAAATAATAACATCAATAATAACATCAATAACAACATCAATAACAACATTGGAAGTAATATCAACAATGGCAATCAACAGAATAATGGCAATCAACAGAATAATGCTCAGACGAGTAATGTTTTTCACACTGGTGGTGTCAACAAGGGTGTTGTTGATGGGCCAATGATGGCACAACTCAGAGCCAATAGCACCATTGATCCCAACAAAATCAAGCGTGGACAGTGGAGATGCAACCAATGCAAAGGCAAGTTTAGATTATTGAGTGAGTTGTGTCAACACAAGGATTGGAGTAGACATGATGGTAACTACAAACATAAGTGCAGAATCAAGACATGCGAATACTTTATCATAGGGTTCTCAACGAAGTGGGGAGTCCAAAAGCATCTCAAGCAACACAATGATTCCAAGATACGGTGTCAACACTGCAGATTTCGAACTTCGTGGAAATATAATCTTCAGAGACATATGATTACACATCGAAATATGATTCGGATACCTAGAGTACCAGCATCAGATGCAGGTGGTGAGCAAGAACAATTGACACCATATCTACCATCATATCCACCACCATATTCACCACCATATTCACCATCATATCCACCACCGTATCCACCACCGTATCCACCACCATATCCACCACCAAATTCAGTATCATATACACCAACATATCCAGTAACATATACACCAACATATCCAGTAACATATCCAGTAACATATTCAGCACTATATCATGTACCATACCCTATACCATACCCTATACCATACCCTATACCATACCCTGTACCACACGCAACACCATATACAGAATCAATGCCATCATATTTGACGCCAACACTGGAAACGAATGCACCGTTAAGCACAGCAGCAACACAAAATACATCATTTGAACCAGTCCAAGTGAATCAACAACCAACTCAAGTGATTCAACAGCCAGTAGTTGCTCCAGGAATTGTGGGACAGTCATCATCATTTAATGGTCTTATGTATGGCACCACAATCGAGAAAGCCAAAATGAAGTTGCCATCTCTCAGAGAAATGTTTCCAGATGACAATAGTTTTAGACGATAATAGCATCATACAACCGGGATATGTGTATATTTGAACTATACTCTAAGTGGGACCATAACAGACAGCAAGACGTGGATCAGACGTGCAACATTGGATCAACTCAACCACCATTGATTTCAGATAGCTATTCCGTATATACAAACACACAGCGATAATATACACAGTAACAATACACACTGTGATAATACACACATTGATTGCGATAGCAGGCTAATGACCAACAAAACACAGGTAGATAAAAATCCGATAAAAATCCGATAAAAATCCGATAAA
>NW_017962952.1:0-2815 GCF_001661345.1 Ascoidea rubescens DSM 1968 | reverse complement strand
AATCTACTTGTTTTAGAGAATATCGCTGGAGCAAAACCATTAGTCGATAAGTAAAGCAACAATCTCGAAGAAAAATACAAGTCTGAAAAAGCTTCACTAAATGTGAATAGAACAGTGGATGCTCTAACGAACTCAGAAAGGTCCACAACCATTGAAAACGGTGAAGAATCACAAGCAAAAACACTAGGATTGTTAATCAAGTCTGGATTCTTTGAGCTAACAGAAGTGACCATAAAAAAGATAAGAAGTATGTAGAGAACTGATGTCTTAAAGTATGTGTTAAGAATAGCTCTTGGAATTTCACCAGAGCTGATTAGTTCTGGAAAGGTCATAGCAATTAATTCAATTCCAGAAAAGGCATTGGTTGCATTATTAAGAGAGGAAAATATCCCAAAAAATATACCACGAGGGCCTTGAGCACCATATTCTTTAAATGAATTGTCTCTCCAATATGCAAAACCTTTTGCTGAATCTGGGCTATCTGACGAGATGGACTTTATCAAGGACCCCAATGACACAATTATAATTATAATCTTCAAACATGAGAGTATATATTCAACTTCTGCGAAAGCCATTGTTGAAAAAACGAAGACCACTATGAAAAGAATGAAAGAGCCAGATAACCAAGCAGCAGCAGTATAACTAGTGTCCTCTTTGTTGTAATTTCTTAGCATTGTTGAAAGCTCAGATAACAGGTAAGGAGAAGCAATAAGGTACCTAAACAAAAGTAAATAACCAATGGAAAAGCCTAAGCAACGGTCAACATAAATTGTTGCATAGCCAATAATTCCATCTTTACCTTCAGTGTAAGTTGCGGTTTTAGACAAAGCTGACATCACAAAATAAATCACAATAGCAACAATAACGTAAGAAATAAACAAAGAAGCAGGACCGCCATTAGCCAAAGCCTCACCTGAATTCAAAAAGATACCTGCGTCAAAAGTACCACCAATTGTAATCATTACAATATGACGAGGTTTTAAGATTTGTTTCATTACTATTGAATTTTCCTCAAAAGATGAAACTATCAGAAATCAAATTTTCAAGCCTGGGAGAAAAACCGGCTTATTTTTAGCATTAAAAGAAAAACTCCAAGAAAGGAAAAGGGAAGGAAAGCTATTGTTCTTATAGTATTGTCATTCTAGCAATATCCTTTTTCTTTACTAAGAAAAACCCAATTAAGTCCAAAGTTGGTAGATTTTCGGAGCACTTTGCAAATTCTCCTATCCGCCAAAACATTTTTCTGCATATTGATATTTTTATAAAAGCATTTTTTTGAAAAATGCAGAGTTGGTTATACTGATAGCCATATACGTTTAAGATAAATACCAATTTTTTGTTCGAAGTATCAACCAATCACGAGATTAAATGTTTATGGGTGGTGATCGCTGGTTGGGCGGTCGATGCCCTATAAATACAAAAAGAAGTGCACATCCTCATTTTATAATCAAATAAATCAAAGTGGAAATTTTTTATGGTTAATAAATTCAAACCATTAATACTCATCTCATGGTCAGGCTTACTAAATGAAAAACTTATCCATCTCGCAGAAACTCTAATAAACGTGGTAATAACAATTGGTGAGATAAAAAAAGTAGTCTTTACCATGGACAGCTTCGGCCAAAAAAGGACTGCACTATATTCAATCAATTTTGGATAGTTTGAAACTTTTCTATTTGAAGATTTCTGAGGTTGAGTGCTCCAGTTAATTTCAGAACAAAGTTATGTTTGCAATAGGTTGTTTCAATCAAAGTGTCCTTTCAGATTCTAAATATTTGTTAAAATCGCTAATAATCAACGAATTAATAATGTCTTTGGTGAATTAGCACCAATTAAACCTATTCTTTATTTTTAATAATATATTTAAAAATGTAATAAAAATAATAATTGATCACCCTCTTTCTTTTCACTCTTCTAGATCTGTTGTATTGCTTCTTTCAAATTTAATCTCTCTCAAATTATCGCTACTTGAATAACAATCAAAGAAAAAGAAACTTGCAAAGCCACTAAATTATTTGTGCCTGCTAAAAAATTAAAAGCGCTCAATAACTTAATAACAATCTTGAGAAAGACCAACAATATTAACTGTCACACAAACCACAGCATCTGCCTAAGGATAAAAAACAAAGAAGTAGAATAGAACTAGAATATTAATAGAAAGAGCAAGAATATACTTTAAAGGTATCCTATTACTAGTCCCTGGGTTGTGTAAAACATTATTGTGATTTTCATTGTCGGAAACATTATCAGAAAGAACTCTTGTCTTGTTTGTGACCTCATCAGATTCAGATTCTATAAATCTGATAAGTGGAGCAATAACATTATAGTTACCAACATCTTCAACTACCGGATTTAATTTCTCTAGAGTAATTATGGTTATGTAGTCATAGCGTTTATTATCCTTTATTATTTATAAGAAAATACCGATTTTTTTATTAGCTGCAACAAGTATATTTTTTTATTGATTTGCGTAATAATTATTTATTATTTTAACCAAATTTTGTATCTGGGTTAGTGCTGTTGGCCTTCAACATATTGGGTTTTAACTAATGGAACAATTGACCTAAATTGTATTTCTACGCCAATTAAAACAGTACAAAATGGGTAGCCAAAAACGCCATTGTTGTTGTTAGGAACTATGTCACCAAAGCATTGTAACTCTGGAGGAATTCCAGTTGGATTAGTATAATCAACATTAGATGGAGCTGACGAGGTGCTAACAACCCGCTATTTTCATTAATTAATGAAGCTATTATATATGACATACCGATATTATCCAAGGAGTTTCATGGAGTTAGGCTGTCTGACACAGGTA
>NW_017962951.1:0-2924 GCF_001661345.1 Ascoidea rubescens DSM 1968 | reverse complement strand
TTTTGGCCCATTTCTCTAGTTTACCAATGATTGATTTAAGTTTTGCTTCTCTTTCTCCATTTTTTCCTTCAATTAAATATGTAATATCGTCAACAAAACCGATGGTTTGATCATTCTTATCGCATATTGATGTGTATAGATNATGACTATATATCGCAAACAATAATGGAGATATTGGTGATCCTTGTGGTACGCCCAGATTAATTATGTGGTTTGTTTCGTGGTTGTGATTGTTTGTTCAGAATTTGACGTTTCTGTCTCTAACAAAAATTCTTACCCAATTTATTTCATTTTCTGGTATTTGTAACATATTCATTTTGTATAATAACATATCAATATTTATATGATTAAGGGCCCCATGAACATCTTGAAGGAAAGCTATAAAGTTGGACCCTCAGTTTTCTCGAGGTTTTCTTTGACTTATCTTGTTAAGAAGTTGTAGTACAGCATCTTCTGCGCTATATTCTTCTCTTGCGCCAAACATGTTTTTTGGTAGTTTTTTCTATTAGATTTTGCTATGACACAAGTGATTTGATTTCGCCACTCTTTGGGACAAAACTCCAAGTTATAGTAGGTGTTCCAAATTATATATAATTGTTTTTTTATGACTTTTATGCACCATATCTTTTTTATAATTGAGTTAGAAATATCATTTGGCACTGGTGACTTTTTGAGTGGGATAAATTTTATTATCTCAGATATTTCATCAGTAGAAAATAGTGAATGAGCTATTGATGTATTTGGTGTTGTCGTAGGAAGTTTTGAAATGTAATTCAGGTTTGGAAAACCTCATTTAGGCATTGTATGTCAATCATATCTCCATCTCCAGGTAAGGTTGTGTGAGATGATTGTTTTTGATAACGCAATCCTTGGAAAACTGTTTGTTGGTTTAACGATTTTTAATATTTACTCCATGTTTCTTTTTTGGATTGTTGAATTTTTTCTGCGAGTTGTAATCGAAAGGCTTTCCTTTTGAATGTATTTGTTTTGTTTTGTTTAATTTGTTTGAATATATTATCTATCTCTTCGGTCCACCAACGTTTGGAATAATAGCAGGTTTTCGACTTTGAAGGGTGTTTGTTTATTATGCCTATTATAAATTTGGATAACAGCGATGTTATAAAATTGAGATGCCCTATGGATTTTATATTTGATGTAGGTTGCCATTTTTGTAGCTCATTGTGAATTTTTTGCCAATCGCTTTTGTTATAATTATATTTTTCTGTAATCTTCTTGTTTCGCTGTTGATATCGACGTTTTCTATTTATGGAAAGGAGTAAGTGATCAGATCCAACTTCATTATACTTGATGAATTTTTGATGCTTTTGTCGTAGATTGACCGAGGTAGCCACGACATCCAAACATCCACCTTTGTTATGTGTTGGGAACTCAGTTGAATTCATGACTTGGAGTTTATGTTTATTAAAGCATTTGTAAAAATAGTTACCTACGTGTTTTCCAAGTGAAGTTTTTTTGTTATACCAAGAATTGTGCCATGAGTTGATTAGGTCTTATTTATACGAATGTTTTTCACTTTGTTTCACTTTATTTTCCATTTTCCATTTTCCATTTTCTATTTTCTATTTTCTATTTTCTAGTTTCTAGTTTCTAGTTTTTGATCTTCTAATCTTTATTTTTTAATTCACCCTTAAACTTTAATAAATGTTGATGCAATTAAAAACTACATGATATTACCAAACATTTAGTTGTCAAATCAACAAAAAACNCAACAAAAATGACAATCTAGCAATAAAACTTAAGCTTATCCGTTTTAATATTAATAAAACTATGTGGTCTATAATCTAGCTGCATCATCTGCCCCAGCACTAAATAATTATGCTTCCTTAGGATGCCAAATTAAATCCAAAACCACCAATGAGTTCTTTATTCTATGTTCTTTGAGCTTCTTTAACGAAACAAGCAACAGATTGGTCATAAAATCATTATAAACCATCCCATGAAATCTATGCTTCCATCACTATTACTAGATGCAAATAGTGGTAATCCCCCTTCATGGAATTTGATACTTCTAACTGCCTTTTCATGATATTGTAATGTTTTATATGGTGTATTAGACAACTCTAAATCATGCCATATTACTCTTTTATCAAATGATGATGCAATTAAATTATCTCCTCCATGATGAATGTCAATGCTATTCAACCATCTTGCCCCTGGAAGCAATTTTTTGAACCAAACCTGTTTTGCCAAGTCATAAATCCTGACATATCTTTGAGAAACAAATAACTCAGGTTTAATTGGATGGAATTTGGCATCCATTATTATTCCTTTGCTTTTATTAAATGGACTTTAAGAACAATGTTTAGAGAATTGATAAATTGTGACTGACTTGTTGGCTCCTTGAGGAGAAACTGTAAAAAAACAATCATATTTTCTATGCCATGAAAACCTTTTTATAACTTTTGATGTATTAACTACAATAGAAATCCCCAAAGATTCCTGCATTTTATTTGGTGTAACCCATTTTTATACTTCTTTAACAAATTGTTTACTGATACTCTCATTATTATTTTCATTTTCATTTTCATCATCTTTATCATCTTCATCATCATCTTTATCATCATCTTGATTGTGATCTTTATTTTCTTGTTTACTATCATTAATACCAATATGATGAATTTTATTTTGCTGGCCAGATTTCTAGTAACCGTAGACCTATTTGATTAATAACTTACTCATGTTTTCCAACGCAAATCTAAAGAATGAAAGAATAATTAAATAAATAGTTTCTCCTAGTGCTATAGATAAAATAACAGTNTCTTGATTTGGATTCCATTCTAATAATGCAATATGCGTCCGGTTTAAACCTGGTTTTGGCACAACTTCAATTTGAAAAAGTTCTCTTGAACACAATTTTTCCCAAATTTGCACACTTCAGTCGTCTGAAACTGTTGCTAACCATA
>NW_017962950.1:0-3216 GCF_001661345.1 Ascoidea rubescens DSM 1968 | reverse complement strand
ATGTTGATGAAGACATTCAGTCCACTTGGTTTGAGAAAGTCAAAGAATTTTCTATTTCTGATCAAGATGGATCTGGAATTTTGAACTCAAACACACTACAAGAGTCTTCTGTGAAAGACAATATTAGTAAATTGGATAAAGAATNTAGATTACAATATGTCAAAACAACCTATCCTGAATTCATCCCCTTATCAAATGAGTTCAACAAGTTATTGCCGGTTCTTAGCAAATTATCTTCTCAAAATGATAGAAATGAAATATTAGAGATTAAATTTACAGCTTTATCATCCTACCTTGGACTAATCACTAATTATTTTGCGATTTTCATATCGCAATTGAATACAGACGACTTTTCAATGAGAGGTCATTCCATAATGGAAAGTATATTGAACTGCAGAGAAGTTTGGAGACAAGCAAATGAGCTACCTGATAATATAGATGATAAAAATAGTATTGATAATGGTAACATGAAACCATCGAATGCTAATATATCCACAAACAATGAAGAAAAAATGGAAATCGACGAAGACTACAGTAAGAGTGATGATGAAGAACAGTTATCTAAAATAGAAGATAATAATACGGTGCAAAACGAAAAAGAAGAAGAGGAAATATCCTCTGATGAATCAGTGGAAAGCANAATTTATGGTGAAGATGATTTTGATATTACTATCAAACGTACAATAAAGAAACGTGCTGGAAATGCACCTGATTTCTTTGAAAGTGGAGCAGCTGATGTTGATGTTGAAGAAAAGAAGGCTCGAAAACGTAACTTGCGATTTTACACCTCAAAAATTGACCAACAAGCAAACAAAAAGGATTCAAGATACACTGGTGATATGGATCTTCCTTATAAAGAACGTTTGTTTGAAAGACAGCAAAGACTCATTGAGGAAGCACGCAAACGTGGTCAAAAAGATAGTGGATATGGGGCTGATCTTGACGATAACGATGTAAATTCTGATGACGAAAAACTAGCAAAAGATATAAACAACGATGGATCAGGTGTTTCTTATTATGAAAGTATCATGAGTTCCAAGATTGAGAAAAAACAGAAGCGTAAAAATGCCCATAATAAAGTGGTAAAAGCAGCCAAGGAAGGAAAATTGAAAGAAATGCAGGAGTCTGTTGACGAGGATGGTAAAAGAGCAATCAATTATCAAATTCTTAAAAACAAAGGACTCACTCCCAAACGTTCCAACACAAACAGAAATGCAAGAGTTAAAAAGAGAAAGAAATACGATAAAGCACAAAAGAAACTTAAAAGTGTTCGTGCTGTATACTCAGGTGGACAGCAAGGCTCTTATGATGGTGAGAAGACTGGTATCAAACAGAATGTATCTCGTTCCATCAAATTCACTTAATTCTATTTGCATTTTTAATATGTTCATTTAAATTGTAATTTATACTTTTTATTTCAAGACTTTGAAGAATTTAAGTCAACTAGCATGATGTTCTTTCCTCGTGTAATTTGCAGTTATTGGAGTTATTCCTGATCAGATAAGTTTAAAATTTCTTCTAGCGCATCGCGATAATATTTTTCAGGCTTTGTTTTATCTATATCCAATTTCAAAAATCGTTTTGAAACCTCTTTCTGCATATTGTTAGAAAATTTTGTTTTGAATATATTTTTAGATGGTGATTTTGATTTTTTTGGTTAATACTTACAGCTATTATCAATGATTTTTTTTCACTTTCTGTTAATGTTGAACAGGCGATTACAGGATCCTCACCTTTTTCAATAATATCAAGCAATTGTTCTGCTCTTTTAATGATAGAATGTTTAATACCACACATTTTTGCACAGCTGTTGTTCATGTCAATACTANATCTCTTCATGGTTTGTAGTGAGAATCTTAAGGTTCACATACTAGATTCCAAAGCTGCTTTGCACAATTCCTTCTCTGATTTTATACAAATAAGTTATGTTATTTCCAGGATTATGGAATTCGTCTAATTCTAACGAGAATATAATTTCCATTTGATAATGATGCAAACCGCTGATTTTGTCTATAATATTAGTTTTGAATATTTCTTTTCTTTCATGTTAGGGTATGCTTTTCAAAAAAAAATATAATTATAAATGCCACTTACCATGATAATGTGTGGATGCAATGGTTCTTGGACATTTTGGATGATTTGATAAGTATTTAATAACAGAGCCAAATAGTGCAGGGCCATCTGTGTTATGTTTTTGAATTAGTAATCCAAAGATTTTAGTGAGGAAATATAAAATTACTGAATTTTTTTTTTAACATACCAATTATGTCAGTTCCTTTTCCATATTCATCAACTATAAGCAAACTTTTTTCTGTCATTAGTTTCAAGCATTTAGACATCTGCTGAGAGTCAATTAGGAAAGTGCTTTGCATCTTTGAAATACTTTCTTTTGACATTATTCTTGTTAGTATCTTGTCAGTCAAGCCTATGGTTGCTTTTGATGCAGGAACATATGAGCCAATATGCGCTAAAAAAGTAATTAAAGCACATTGGGACAAATATACAGATTTTCCTGAAAAATTCGCTCCAGTTAGTAATAATATTCTTTCAAACCCATTTTCAAACCACTTTTCGTCGTTCGAAGTAGAGCCATTTAAATATATACCATTTGGCACAAATGTGGCAGCAATTGTTTCATATAAAGGATGGCTTGATTTTAAAGGTTAGTATTGTTTGCAAATATAAGATTTATTATCAGAAAAGTTATGAACCAAAAACATACCGCCCTTCTTTGATATCTAGAACTATATCCATTGTCATTTTTGGCTTGACATAGTTATAAGTGGAAGCTGCTTTTGCTAAAGATAGAAAACTTAACTGATTGTTAGTACAAAANCAGACAAAAAAAAACAAAAAAAAACAAAAAAAACTTGGTTATATTAAATTTATCATACCAATCTAATTCTGCCAATAGCAAACATGCCTGACATAGCATTTTCTCTTGTTCTAGTATAATAATTTGCAATTCATAAAAAATTTCAATTTCAAGATCACCAATTAGTCTGTAGATATCACCATAATATTCGTCCATTTCTCGAGTTTCATTGGTTTTAAAATAAATCGTNGTTGTTGTTTTGAATATTTCTTCCCAATCATCAGATTTGATTTGTTCAATGTCGATGTTAGGATCCAAATTAACAGAAATCAAATAACCGAGATGGGGAATATAAACAGCATTTAATAACTCATTTAATTCGAAAGGTAAATGCCTGAAAA
>NW_017962949.1:0-3316 GCF_001661345.1 Ascoidea rubescens DSM 1968 | reverse complement strand
TAATAATCCATTCAGCAACAAAAATAATAGCATTGTTTTTAGCTCCTCAAATAATACAACTAGTGGTGGCTTATTTAGAAACTCAAACAATAATACCGGTGGTTTAGTTGGGAACAATAACAACAATTCGGCTTTTGATTCATTTGGTAATAATAATAATAATAATAATAATAATAATATCGCCTCAAATAATTTGTTTTAGCGGTTCAAATACTAACACCTCTACTAGTTTAATTGGAAATCTTTTCAACACAAACAACAAAGCTAATAATTCAAATTCTTTTTCCGCTGGAGGTAGCTTATTCAATAATAACAACCAAAATAAAGGTGGCCTTTTTAACGACACACAAAATAATCAAAATCTTAATGGAGGCATTTTCAATAACAATAACAATAACAATATCATCGATCTATTTCAAAATGGTAATCTAAATAACAATTCCACTAATTTAATTAATAACAATACTGGTAATTCCAATAATTTATTTAATGGTAATAATACGAATAATAATGTTATCTTTGATAACGGCAAATTGAATAATCTAATTAATTGTGATACCGATTTGAATATTATATTGTTGATCTGCTCATAGTATCGTTTTTAACATCAATTTGAATTTTTGATAATGATCTAAATCAATTTAAATCGAAATCCTAGATAATTTCAATTCTTTCTCCGCAATAACTTGAATGTAAGTCATCACTTTCGGCTGTTTTATTAAGTTTCATTATCAGTGCTTAAGGTTGATATCAACTATTTGAACAATTTCATAACTTCTGAATCATGATTGGACGATAGCGACCAAAGAGATAAGTAACTATCTCAGTCAAAATTTTAATGTTTGTAAAAGAATTAACATATAAATCCAGTTCTACTTGAACATATAGGCGTAAAATATTTTGAGTGCGAATTACGCAATTCGAAATAAATATTAGTGCTGCATTACTGATCTGAGAATATCGCTAACATAAAGCCGAATAATTGTCTTATTAAGACTTTGTTATTTGTGGTTGACGTGTTGTATGGTGGAGATTCCTCAGAAAGAACAGTTGGATTCCATGAGAAATCAACATATATGTTCCTATATCTATTGAATACACCAAATAGGACGGTCAATTATCAACTCAAGACTGTGAAATGCTTTATCGTCACCAACTACAACGCTCCAACGATATTTTCGGTTACAGGTTTGAATCAAGTAGACCGGCACACGTGACATCAAGTTTGTCTTTGGCCGAAACAAACCCTGTGCTTACAAACCCTAATTTACCGCCACTGTGGTTTTGGAGGGAACTGCATCTTTCGTATCAATGTGATGATTTCCTGTATAAGTACACAAATTGCTTCACTCTATTTCTTGCCTGTTTTCTTGGAAACAAGAAAGTAGAAGAAACTGCCATGAAGGATATAAAAATTGTTGGTGACAGAGTAATTAAATGCACTTCTCTCCAAGAAGCACGTAATTTAGAATACGTGCAAAACAAAGTATCTTGTCCCAAGATCTATGAACACTACACCAAGGACTCCAAATTCTATATTGAAATGGAGTATATTCCTGGAAAGACGTTGTGTGATATATGGCCAGAATTGAGTGAAGAGCAGAAACAGATTGTTACAGATAATATTCTAAATGAGTTGAATAAACTAAAAAAAGAAACATCAAACGAAATATGTGGAATTGATGGTAATAATTTTCGTGATCCATTGTTTGGCCATTTGAAGTTTGAATCTGAAAGGGCGTTCAACAAGTATATCTCTTCAAAAATTCGTAACAAAAGGATAAGTAGGTTGGTAAATGAAGTTTTACCGACAGATTCCAGAATATTTCTATCTCATGGGGAATTGAGTTCTCGCAACATCATAGTCAAAGAGGATTTATCTGTGGTATTTGTTAATTGGCATTGTATGGGGTTTCTTCCTGAATATTGGGATTTAATGAAAACTTTTTATTATAATCCGTTGAATGATGAAGTTTCTGAACAGCTTATATTACTGGATCTGGTAGACAAAAAAAACATAATTATATTTGTTGCTGTTACCGATTTGATGTATTAATGACCTCCGAGAGGTCGGAATTTTATGTTGCAATTCTTTCTTCAGGTTTTTCACGCCTCTCTTTCTTATCAGCTATTTTTACTTTTATCAACACTTCTCATTTCAAATACAGCCACAAACACATTCGAACGAAATGTTTCTCGCGAGTTAATCAATATCATTTTTGACAGTCTGCTTTTATAAGTCTCGATATCTTCAAATACTGTAAAGCCAGCGACATCTACTATTTGTTCTTCCAAATTTGAAGGATAATCTGATCCCTTCTAAGAAACCTCCTGTATGATCTCAATTTGACCACTGACTCTTGGTATAATACCGTACACAATCTTGCGATATCTGGTTAGTTGTTTGAGCCGCAAATTACCACTTTGTGAATATTTTATTTGTGTGAAGAAACCAGTCGCTCCAAAAAACAAATATTTTACGGCCGATTTTTATACAACTAGACTGAAAAACCACACTTTATATTACTTGGAAAAATCATTGATTGAGATACAGATATATAATTCTTGAGGTTGGGCATGATTGCATTTTCTGAAATCTTTTTTCATCATTTAGAATCTTTGAAATTCTTCCCAGAACCATCAGTTGTTTTGAAAAATTGATTCTTTCCATCAAGATAAAGAAATGAATTTATTTAAAATTGAGTTCTTGGGCCAAGCAGCAGGAAACCACATTGCGTTCCTTTTAGAGGTTTCGCCAGGATGGTTCAACTTGTATCATGCTATAGGCTCTCCACCTAGATGATTCACATTCGAAGTAAAATATGACTATGATTACAGGAATTCTGTTTCCTTCATTCCCGGTTTATTGTGTCTCATTAAAACAATCACCTATAGTGAGGAAGTATTTGAGTCGAATCTTCGAAGCGTCCCGGTTCCCGGTCCGGCATCAATGCGTGATGTTATGCGAGAAAGGTATGGCAATTGCCGTACCTGGTATCAGGCTGCATTAAATGTGATTTAGATCATACTTTGGTAAACCGATTTCTTCAATTGGACTAATTCTTTGGTCAGATCTATCACTGTAGCATTTCAAATCACAGGTGCTGACGAGGTGCTAGCAACCCGCTATTTTCATTAATTAATGAAGCTATTATATATGACATACCGATATTATCCAAGGAGTTTCATGGAGTTAGGCTGTCTGACACAGGTAAAGTAGATATTACTTTATCAATGACATTTCGACAAATTGCTGAATAACTGTTACTGATCACTAGTAATAAATAAATAAAATAGCTTTTTCCTGGCAGAAAAT
>NW_017962948.1:0-3500 GCF_001661345.1 Ascoidea rubescens DSM 1968 | reverse complement strand
ATATATGTTGTGTGGAATGATTCCCCCAACATTGCAATATCAGTTTTAGGTGTTTTGGTGATGTTTCGTTTGGATGCTGAGCCGCTGAAATAATTATTTATAAATAGACGAAGGCCCTCAATTGAGCTGGTGGATTTGATTTGAGCAAACAAGATTTTGATGAATAATAATGTTTGATGAAAGTGACCAAGCAGGTTGGAGTCTAGAAAAATTTTAGATGAATGATGGTTTGGATGATCTAAAATGTGATAAATCAATTCTAAGAAAATTGGGTAAAAGGACTTGGGATTTGACGTCATGACATTATGAATTTTGAACTGATCAAGCAACTTGACAACATGAAGTTCATTATTTAAAAGCCCATTGATCGCAGTGACAAGCATCTCTGGTGGTAGCTCAATTGGAAAGATTTTGAAAATAAAAATTTTGTGGAAGAAGTGGTGAAGTGGTTTTTCCAAGTGACCAATAATGATAATTGGCATGGTTGTTTGAAAAAATGAGTGGTTCCTTTACCAATATCGCAGCTAAGCAAGACATTAGTGGGGGTGATGATGGTTGAATGAGAAAAGATAGAGCAACAGTTGGATCAACAGGTTATTGGCACACAAAGGTGATGCTCACAAATAAATGGAATATAATGGGATTTGGCGGAAATGAGTATCGGCGCCAAATGTCGCAAGTTGGTGGTTGTGGATATTGTTTTCGTTGTCACAAAAGCACTGGGTTCTGAGTAGGCAAAACCCGATAGATGTTTTTTTTTAATACTGGATTGACTCCATTTGTTCAGAAATGCTTCACATCTCTGAGACTCCACAACTCATAGTGTGTTTCTCTGACTGTGACTCACAGGAAATGGATTTTACTAAGACTTTGCAGTGGATATTTGAGAGGTGAACTGTTTGGTGATCTCCAGCAATATGTGCAGTACTGACGAAGGTGGAAATATTATTTATGTTGAAACTGGCAGTACTGCAAAGACAATTCGATACACGCTGGTGGTTCGCGACTGACTGTGATTCAACAATGAAATTCACAATATTTTGATGAGACAATTCGGCGAATGTGTGTTTGTTGATTTGGCACTCTCGCTTCCATGATGTTGAACTATGATCTGCACCAATAGGTCCCAATCTCAACTGGCATATAAGTGACTGGAGAGGGTGGTGTTCATTGTTTTATAATTAAAATAGCTGTAGAAATGCGGACAATCTACATGAAAAACAAAATGAATTGAAATTTATTAGTTGGGCAATTGATTATATTCTAATAAAAAAAAGTTTGAAGGAAAATATGTATAACTCTGTATCTTTTCAACCGTGCTATTTAGATGTATTATTTTGTTGTGAGGGTTCTGGTTGTCTACGTTCGGTGGATCGGTGTCTGTCCCCGGTGTGCTCCCGTGACGCTCTGTGATGTAAGCCAGTTCCGTATAAAAGGTAATGGCGATCTTCTCTACCATTTTTTTTCTTATATATTTCTTTAGCTTGGTATATCATGATGGATTCGGATCAACAAGTTATGAGGCAAATTGGAAATGGTCCTGGCAAAAATCAAAAAACTTAATGGATGCTGCAAACTTCACTATTTGCGCTTTGGTCCTGAATGTGATAGCAGCACAGGTTGGTCCGTTGGTTGAAACTTCTATCGAAAAAAGTGGTATTGTTGGTGATAATTTTGACTTGGTTAAAGTTAGGGTTGCTGTAAATTTCATAAGCCAGGCGTGGGTTGCTGCAGACTAGCCTTGTTTTACTGAAGGACGTACTATCAATTGGGTAGTGCGGCGGTCAACAATTAGTCAACTTGAAAATGATTTACAAATTTATTGATGATAAAGCCGCTATCAATTCAGGCAATTGCCTTACATGTGGTGAGCGGCAAAAAATATGATTGCAACAAGTAGAATTACAATTAATTTGCATCACTTCAAATGCAAATTTTTCAAACATTGCAATGCTGATTAGGTGGCATTATTTAGCTACAGTTTCTGTGGTGGATACATTTAACTTAGAAATGATCTTTCGTATTTCACGGACACTAAGAACATTGCATCTACAACTGAAAGTATTTCGTCCAAACACTCAAGTGGTGATGCAACTGTTAGCTGCTGCAACTCTACGGCACAATTGACTTCTTGGAGGAAGCCGTTGAATTTGCAAACCTACGAAATATGGAATTGAATAATTGTCGCAATGTAAGGCATTTGGCCGAGGAGTGTTCAACATATTTTCCCGCTTCTGCTGGTATTTCAATTCCGGTTAGTAGGTCTGGTGTGGTGAATGGTGTGCATGTTTCAAGAATTATACGCTGTTGCTTGCGCGGCCATTGAAACGATATACAATATATATCTTGAAATGCTAACTCGTGTACTTTACATTTGCAAGTGTGCTGAATATTTGTGCCAACATTAATATCGGTAAGTGTTTGTACTTTTCAGTTTTCTGAAATTGTTAGTATTGGCTTTCAATTATTGATGCTCTCAGTGCTAGTCGCGCGAGGCATGTAACCGGTTAATCATCTGAGTAAGGATGATGTGCTTTGCATGGAACAATGTAGTGCATGCTGGTCTGTTTAAAAATAGTTAGGTTTTGTTTTCTGTTAGCAGTGGAAGATGCAATTTGATTGATTCAGTAGCTTGCACAGGAGCAGCTCCAACATTTGTTTATTTAGTCCCTTGACAATCTGGGGTTGCGTCAACTAACAAAAGATGTCATACACATCTACGCATGCGGATGAGTTTGTGGCAAATACCAGAGCAAACATCTACTTTATTTCTGCTGCTGCAGATTTAAAGTCAGCGTCGCGTCATATATGGAGCACCACTAAGGCTAATTGCATGTCATGTGCACAATTGGCGACTGCCGTTTTAATTTGTTTTTTGTTAATATTATTGACTAAAGTTAGTTGGTGAATATTACTAAGCACATACTGTTTTTTCCGATAAGATGTCTGTTAAGGGAAAGCTGTTGTTTTCCAAATTGTACAGGATCCTATCGTTCTCCTAGGTAAGTCAATGATATGAAGTATAATCAGCAGCATTTGTTGAAAGCAGATCATAGAAATAACTGTAATTGCGAATACATGTGCGAACTGCTCAAAAAGATTGAGTAACATTTAAGAAATGACGCCATACGGGTCAGTTTATTATAGATGCTTTTGCATCGGGAACGGTGATCGTTGGCAAAATCCATGACTAATTAGCATTTGGATCATGTCATGTCAAGTTTGTTTCTCGAATTATTTGTAAAGCAATCGAGGGATATATGGAGCAATTGTGGCGACTTTGATCGGCACTAAACAAGATGCATATCTGCCTCCACCTCTTTAATCATAATATAAAATGATCTCAGCTGCTTGTTAGGTTGAAGAGTTGGGATGTTCTGCGAATGGCTGATTTTGAAATCAATCGGTACAAAGAAACTTTAGTATGAAGTGTGTTTGGAAGATGCTGGAAGATGCTGGAAGATGCTGGAAGATGCTGGAAGATGCTGGAAGATGCTGGA
>NW_017962947.1:0-4906 GCF_001661345.1 Ascoidea rubescens DSM 1968 | reverse complement strand
TAATGATAATGATAATGATAATGATAATGATAATGATAATGATAATGATAATGATAATGATAATGATAATGATAATGATAATGATAATGATAATGGCAATCAAAAAAAGATAAAGGATAATAGAGAATATCAATTTATTGATGACTTAATTAAAAATTGTCAAATTTTGATTGATAATATCAAGTTATTAAATGAATTACCAACATTGAAGGGATGTTATTCCACAGGTATTCAAAAGAGAATCAGTAATAAGAACCCATTTATAAATATAATCGATCCATTGGTTGAGGAGCATTATTTAATAAATAAATTTGTGAATAACTTTAAGGATAGTTTTTTGAAAATGATTGGTATTGGTAGTTATTTGGAGATGAATAAAATGATGGTAAACTTTTCAAGAAAACATATATTATCGTATAATGAATATGGTAGTAAGAAAGAGGATATTAATAATTCTATTTTAATACGATCATTTTTACAGTATATATTAATTCGGGCAGATAAGAGTGTGTTGGGGAATGGGGATTTAGAGTTGTGTGAGATGTATTTGAATGATTTGAAGTATTTTACGTGTTACTGTAATCCAATTTTTGAGATTTACGATTTCAGTTTGAAAAGCAAGAAAAGTGAGAAAAGTGAGAAAAGTGAGAAAAGTAAGAAGGATAATCAGCATAAAAAAGATAAGAAAAAAGAGATTGAAGACAGTAAAGAATTTAGTAAAGAGGATAAGTTGGTTTATAAGTTAATTGAATTGGATTTGAATGGAGATAGAGTGATTCGAAAGGATAAACAAGAAATGGTAGAAAGGACTATTGAGGAATTTTTAGGGATACTCGAGGGAGGATATTTAGAACTTGAAATGAGATTTTCTAGTAATATTTGCAGACAAAGACAAAAGTTGAATTCATTGATATGCACATTTGATTCGATTCAACAATTGGCAGAACAAGTGGATCATAAGTTGGTTAAAATAATGTATGATAATGATAATAAATTGAATAAGGTTAATAGCAATGGGGGTGATGATATATTAATCTTTATGACATATGTTTATTATAAGAAAATTGAGATTATGATAAATTTTCTATTTGAAGGGTTTAAATTGGAAGTTTACAAGAAATGGGAATATGATATAGTGTATTATAATCTAAAGAAGTTGATTGAGAGTAATTTGATTGTTTTAGAGTATATTTTAGATTACAATAAATTTAAAAGAGAGAAGGTTGAGAGAATAATTGAGGAAAACTTGAAAGATAAAAACGGGGGAATTAATTTGAAAAAGATCAGTTTAGTTAATTCGATTAATAAATTGGATATTGATGAGAGTCATTATAATAACAAGAAGAAAAACAAAAAGAATATAAACAATTTAAAGAGAAAAAAAAATATAATATTGGATGAGAAGTTGAATAAACTAAATAAAATCGAAAAGTTTTTAGTAAATTTAATTAAAGATTACGAGATTAAATTGATATTAACGGAAATAGAGTTGAAAACAGTGAAGATATATGAGAAGAATGGATTTATTGGGTTGCCCAAGTTCAATCAAATTGAGGAAATACTTCAAAAGCAGAATAGAGAATACGATTTTGCGAGTTCTATATATTCTTTGAGGATGAAGCCGTTTTACACAGTGCAATTGCCAGAGTTTCAAAGCTACGACAAATATGAAAAATACAAGAGGGACACAGACAAGGCCTATGAGCAAGGAAAGTGTATCGAGGAGATCAAGATGTTGAACCAGGAGGGCAAGATTCGAATAATGGAGATGGTGAGGGAGATTGAAAGAGATCAAGAAGCCTTGGGAACAAGGTTGATTGTGAAAGAAAGCATCCAGTGGTACAGTGAGATGATGAGAAGCTCTATTGGGATGTACTCAAGCGTGTTGAAGTTGAGCAAAATGAGAAAAGAAGCAAAAGCAGCAGGTGAAGCAAAAACAGCAAAGACACCCAGAGCCGAGGTTGTGAGGACACAGTACCACCGGTTCTTTCCGGTGATGGTGCTTGAACCGCCACTGCAATAAGACCGGAACTGGTGTGGCATGCTCGAAACCATGAAACGCCTCCGACGTGCCCCAAAACCGCCAAAACCGTCAGAGGCAGCACGGGCACAAGCACCGCCGCGTCTTCTAATAATAGGCCGTCCAGGCCCGGGAGCGTGCTGGAGCCACTGAACCGGGTCTGCGTGAAACACGCTCGTCCAAGAAACCGCGTGCCTGCGCCTGCAGCAGTAGTATCCTTCATGCGTGCCGAGGCCGTAGTCTGCATTCCCCTGTCCCGGAGAGCGCAAACCGCCCCGTGGGTGCGGCGGCCTGGGCCTTTGGGAGCTTGCTCCTAATCAAGGACGGTGTCTATAAATAACATGTCGTCCTTTTGCTATTCTTATCCATTGTTTATTTTGTTTACCACCTTCAGTATCTGCTTTTATCTTACGAAGCTAGTCTCCAGTTCCAATTTCCCAGAATCTCCTAAACCTCCAATCCTCTCCCATAGCTGGTTCCATCTTCTGTGCTTCTTCGTCTTCTGGTGCCACCTCCTCTATCATGCCTCCTCCTCCACGACCCATCTCCAAGAACCCCTTTGCTGATGCTCTCTATAGCAATGCTTCTCCTGCCTCCTCAAATCGCCATCGATCCTACTCCCATAGCTCTATTGAAAGCTTCTCGCCTGACGACAATATATTCGATCGTCACAGAAATGCTGCCAATAATCACTCCAGTAATTTGATTGACATTGGCTCCAATTCCACCTCCAACAACATCCTGCAAAGAGAACGAGACAGGCAAAAAGAGCGCGAAAGAGAAAGAGAAAGAGAAAAGGAAGAAAGAGAATACAGAGAGTTTCAGGAATTCAAACAACATAAAGAAAGACAACGACAACGACAGAGAGAAAGAGAAAGAGAAATAGAGAGGCAAAAACAGAGAAATATTACCATAAACAACATCAAAAACAACAATTTCAACAATGCTAATAACTGCGACCCCAATGCCTCAGACCTTGATAACGATTTGCCTCCTTCTTATGACGAAGTTGCTGGCAGTACTTATAGAAAAAACTCTTATCCTTCTGAAAAGAACGACTATCCCTCCTCTCAAACAAACCATAAAAACTATAATTCAAGATCAAGATCAAGCTCATCTTCAAGCTCAACAAACCATTCCAGAAACCACTCTGGAAACACCTCCAGAAACCCAACAAGAACCCTCCCATTACCTACCATACCTTCCAGGCAGCATAGATCAAATAGCGATTCAAAAATACCTGATCCCATTAAGGAAAGGTCAAAATATAAAGACATGGAAAATTTAAAACTACAGAAAAAATTACTAACCTCAAAAAATAATTATTTTTTTGACGAAGATATGGATGGAGATATTAAATCAAAACCAGATAAAAAGAAATCCTCTTCATCTTCTTCCTCAAGAAATCACTATAAAGATTACAAAGACCAAAAATCTCGTAATAATTTCTCTGATGACAACAATAGTGACTATAAATCAAATAAATACTACAATAGTGATGATGCCGATGACCACACCAATTTCCCATCTTCTTCAAAATATTCAAGAAGAAATCTAGATTATAATAGCGATTCTTCTCAACTCGATCAAGATAAATATCGTCGCCGTCGTCACCACAATCGCGATCGATCTCAAAATCAGACTCATCGACAACATCTTTCATCCATTGATGATGGCTCAATACCAAGATCAATTCCAAAATCTCGTGCAAACCATTCCTCATCTTCTCGACACATTCTATATCCCTTAGATGATAAACGTAGACTTTCAAATCAAAACTCAACATCAAAATCAAAGTCAAAATCAAAATCAAAATCTTCAAGATCTAAAAAAAATCCAAAAAATAAAAACGCAGGCGTTGATACTATAGATCGTTTAGATGTTTCGGGTTTATTCGGTGCAAAATTTCATCACGATGGTCCCTTTGATGCTTGTACTCCTCACCGAAACAAAAATACTAAAGTAGCTCCAGTCGCTGCTTTCCCAATAGATGGTCCAAACTCAACTATCAAAGGTTTAGGTCCAAATAACACAAAAGATCAAGCAATCGATATAGTAATGGGCAATGGAACCATAGATGACGATGACACTTCAATTTTTGCTCGCAGTAAACCTCTTTCTCCAAAGGAACGATATGCAGCTTTAAAAAGCAATGACTCAGTTGTTGCTTTTGATGCAAAAGCAAAAGCCATTCCTGTTCATGGTGCAACTACAATGGGTTTAGGCTCCTCCACTTTTCTCGACGGTGCTCCTGCTTCTCAAAAGGCTGCTCAAGAAAATTTCAGTAATGGCTCTGCTTTAACCAGAAAGAAAACTCTATCAAGAAAATTTAGAGGTAATAATAACAGTATTAGCAACCCTGCTACTACTACTACTATACCTCCTAGACCTCCCGTTCCTCCAAGGCCACAACTTCCTTCTGACTCCTTTTATAATGATGATTTTGATCAAAAATCAGGCTTGTTAAATAGAGTCAAAACTTTGAAACTTAACCGTTGATCTTCAAATGAATCAATTTCAATTTATAACAAATAAAATATGAAAAAGTCTTTTTGTCACAATATTTTTTTCAATTTTGTTTTGTTTTCTTTATTTTTTCAATATTTATTAGAATTGTTTGTTTTTTTTTCAATAATTATTTGTTTTATTTTAGAATTTTAAGTATTTGAGATTTAATTTATATTTTTGATAATAGTTTGTTTTTTGGTCTTTTGGAGCTCCATCATTTTTTTTATTTTGATTTTACTATTATTACTATCATCATTATTATTACTATTATTACTATTACTATTATTATAATTATTATTATTATTATAATTACTATTATTATTATTATTATTATTATTATAATTACTATTATTATTATTATTATTATTATTATTATTA
>NW_017962946.1:0-4978 GCF_001661345.1 Ascoidea rubescens DSM 1968 | reverse complement strand
TAATGATAATGATAATGATAATGATAATGATAATGATAATGATAATGATAATGATAATGATAATGATAATGATAATGATAATGATAATGATAATGATAATGGCAATCAAAAAAAGATAAAGGATAATAGAGAATATCAATTTATTGATGACTTAATTAAAAATTGTCAAATTTTGATTGATAATATCAAGTTATTAAATGAATTACCAACATTGAAGGGATGTTATTCCACAGGTATTCAAAAGAGAATCAGTAATAAGAACCCATTTATAAATATAATCGATCCATTGGTTGAGGAGCATTATTTAATAAATAAATTTGTGAATAACTTTAAGGATAGTTTTTTGAAAATGATTGGTATTGGTAGTTATTTGGAGATGAATAAAATGATGGTAAACTTTTCAAGAAAACATATATTATCGTATAATGAATATGGTAGTAAGAAAGAGGATATTAATAATTCTATTTTAATACGATCATTTTTACAGTATATATTAATTCGGGCAGATAAGAGTGTGTTGGGGAATGGGGATTTAGAGTTGTGTGAGATGTATTTGAATGATTTGAAGTATTTTACGTGTTACTGTAATCCAATTTTTGAGATTTACGATTTCAGTTTGAAAAGCAAGAAAAGTGAGAAAAGTGAGAAAAGTGAGAAAAGTAAGAAGGATAATCAGCATAAAAAAGATAAGAAAAAAGAGATTGAAGACAGTAAAGAATTTAGTAAAGAGGATAAGTTGGTTTATAAGTTAATTGAATTGGATTTGAATGGAGATAGAGTGATTCGAAAGGATAAACAAGAAATGGTAGAAAGGACTATTGAGGAATTTTTAGGGATACTCGAGGGAGGATATTTAGAACTTGAAATGAGATTTTCTAGTAATATTTGCAGACAAAGACAAAAGTTGAATTCATTGATATGCACATTTGATTCGATTCAACAATTGGCAGAACAAGTGGATCATAAGTTGGTTAAAATAATGTATGATAATGATAATAAATTGAATAAGGTTAATAGCAATGGGGGTGATGATATATTAATCTTTATGACATATGTTTATTATAAGAAAATTGAGATTATGATAAATTTTCTATTTGAAGGGTTTAAATTGGAAGTTTACAAGAAATGGGAATATGATATAGTGTATTATAATCTAAAGAAGTTGATTGAGAGTAATTTGATTGTTTTAGAGTATATTTTAGATTACAATAAATTTAAAAGAGAGAAGGTTGAGAGAATAATTGAGGAAAACTTGAAAGATAAAAACGGGGGAATTAATTTGAAAAAGATCAGTTTAGTTAATTCGATTAATAAATTGGATATTGATGAGAGTCATTATAATAACAAGAAGAAAAACAAAAAGAATATAAACAATTTAAAGAGAAAAAAAAATATAATATTGGATGAGAAGTTGAATAAACTAAATAAAATCGAAAAGTTTTTAGTAAATTTAATTAAAGATTACGAGATTAAATTGATATTAACGGAAATAGAGTTGAAAACAGTGAAGATATATGAGAAGAATGGATTTATTGGGTTGCCCAAGTTCAATCAAATTGAGGAAATACTTCAAAAGCAGAATAGAGAATACGATTTTGCGAGTTCTATATATTCTTTGAGGATGAAGCCGTTTTACACAGTGCAATTGCCAGAGTTTCAAAGCTACGACAAATATGAAAAATACAAGAGGGACACAGACAAGGCCTATGAGCAAGGAAAGTGTATCGAGGAGATCAAGATGTTGAACCAGGAGGGCAAGATTCGAATAATGGAGATGGTGAGGGAGATTGAAAGAGATCAAGAAGCCTTGGGAACAAGGTTGATTGTGAAAGAAAGCATCCAGTGGTACAGTGAGATGATGAGAAGCTCTATTGGGATGTACTCAAGCGTGTTGAAGTTGAGCAAAATGAGAAAAGAAGCAAAAGCAGCAGGTGAAGCAAAAACAGCAAAGACACCCAGAGCCGAGGTTGTGAGGACACAGTACCACCGGTTCTTTCCGGTGATGGTGCTTGAACCGCCACTGCAATAAGACCGGAACTGGTGTGGCATGCTCGAAACCATGAAACGCCTCCGACGTGCCCCAAAACCGCCAAAACCGTCAGAGGCAGCACGGGCACAAGCACCGCCGCGTCTTCTAATAATAGGCCGTCCAGGCCCGGGAGCGTGCTGGAGCCACTGAACCGGGTCTGCGTGAAACACGCTCGTCCAAGAAACCGCGTGCCTGCGCCTGCAGCAGTAGTATCCTTCATGCGTGCCGAGGCCGTAGTCTGCATTCCCCTGTCCCGGAGAGCGCAAACCGCCCCGTGGGTGCGGCGGCCTGGGCCTTTGGGAGCTTGCTCCTAATCAAGGACGGTGTCTATAAATAACATGTCGTCCTTTTGCTATTCTTATCCATTGTTTATTTTGTTTACCACCTTCAGTATCTGCTTTTATCTTACGAAGCTAGTCTCCAGTTCCAATTTCCCAGAATCTCCTAAACCTCCAATCCTCTCCCATAGCTGGTTCCATCTTCTGTGCTTCTTCGTCTTCTGGTGCCACCTCCTCTATCATGCCTCCTCCTCCACGACCCATCTCCAAGAACCCCTTTGCTGATGCTCTCTATAGCAATGCTTCTCCTGCCTCCTCAAATCGCCATCGATCCTACTCCCATAGCTCTATTGAAAGCTTCTCGCCTGACGACAATATATTCGATCGTCACAGAAATGCTGCCAATAATCACTCCAGTAATTTGATTGACATTGGCTCCAATTCCACCTCCAACAACATCCTGCAAAGAGAACGAGACAGGCAAAAAGAGCGCGAAAGAGAAAGAGAAAGAGAAAAGGAAGAAAGAGAATACAGAGAGTTTCAGGAATTCAAACAACATAAAGAAAGACAACGACAACGACAGAGAGAAAGAGAAAGAGAAATAGAGAGGCAAAAACAGAGAAATATTACCATAAACAACATCAAAAACAACAATTTCAACAATGCTAATAACTGCGACCCCAATGCCTCAGACCTTGATAACGATTTGCCTCCTTCTTATGACGAAGTTGCTGGCAGTACTTATAGAAAAAACTCTTATCCTTCTGAAAAGAACGACTATCCCTCCTCTCAAACAAACCATAAAAACTATAATTCAAGATCAAGATCAAGCTCATCTTCAAGCTCAACAAACCATTCCAGAAACCACTCTGGAAACACCTCCAGAAACCCAACAAGAACCCTCCCATTACCTACCATACCTTCCAGGCAGCATAGATCAAATAGCGATTCAAAAATACCTGATCCCATTAAGGAAAGGTCAAAATATAAAGACATGGAAAATTTAAAACTACAGAAAAAATTACTAACCTCAAAAAATAATTATTTTTTTGACGAAGATATGGATGGAGATATTAAATCAAAACCAGATAAAAAGAAATCCTCTTCATCTTCTTCCTCAAGAAATCACTATAAAGATTACAAAGACCAAAAATCTCGTAATAATTTCTCTGATGACAACAATAGTGACTATAAATCAAATAAATACTACAATAGTGATGATGCCGATGACCACACCAATTTCCCATCTTCTTCAAAATATTCAAGAAGAAATCTAGATTATAATAGCGATTCTTCTCAACTCGATCAAGATAAATATCGTCGCCGTCGTCACCACAATCGCGATCGATCTCAAAATCAGACTCATCGACAACATCTTTCATCCATTGATGATGGCTCAATACCAAGATCAATTCCAAAATCTCGTGCAAACCATTCCTCATCTTCTCGACACATTCTATATCCCTTAGATGATAAACGTAGACTTTCAAATCAAAACTCAACATCAAAATCAAAGTCAAAATCAAAATCAAAATCTTCAAGATCTAAAAAAAATCCAAAAAATAAAAACGCAGGCGTTGATACTATAGATCGTTTAGATGTTTCGGGTTTATTCGGTGCAAAATTTCATCACGATGGTCCCTTTGATGCTTGTACTCCTCACCGAAACAAAAATACTAAAGTAGCTCCAGTCGCTGCTTTCCCAATAGATGGTCCAAACTCAACTATCAAAGGTTTAGGTCCAAATAACACAAAAGATCAAGCAATCGATATAGTAATGGGCAATGGAACCATAGATGACGATGACACTTCAATTTTTGCTCGCAGTAAACCTCTTTCTCCAAAGGAACGATATGCAGCTTTAAAAAGCAATGACTCAGTTGTTGCTTTTGATGCAAAAGCAAAAGCCATTCCTGTTCATGGTGCAACTACAATGGGTTTAGGCTCCTCCACTTTTCTCGACGGTGCTCCTGCTTCTCAAAAGGCTGCTCAAGAAAATTTCAGTAATGGCTCTGCTTTAACCAGAAAGAAAACTCTATCAAGAAAATTTAGAGGTAATAATAACAGTATTAGCAACCCTGCTACTACTACTACTATACCTCCTAGACCTCCCGTTCCTCCAAGGCCACAACTTCCTTCTGACTCCTTTTATAATGATGATTTTGATCAAAAATCAGGCTTGTTAAATAGAGTCAAAACTTTGAAACTTAACCGTTGATCTTCAAATGAATCAATTTCAATTTATAACAAATAAAATATGAAAAAGTCTTTTTGTCACAATATTTTTTTCAATTTTGTTTTGTTTTCTTTATTTTTTCAATATTTATTAGAATTGTTTGTTTTTTTTTCAATAATTATTTGTTTTATTTTAGAATTTTAAGTATTTGAGATTTAATTTATATTTTTGATAATAGTTTGTTTTTTGGTCTTTTGGAGCTCCATCATTTTTTTTATTTTGATTTTACTATTATTACTATCATCATTATTATTACTATTATTACTATTACTATTATTATAATTATTATTATTATTATAATTACTATTATTATTATTATTATTATTATTATAATTACTATTATTATTATTATTATTATTATTATTATTATTATTATTATTATTATTATTATTATTATTATTATTATTATTATTATTATTATTATTATTATTATTA
>NW_017962945.1:0-5187 GCF_001661345.1 Ascoidea rubescens DSM 1968 | reverse complement strand
GCTTGTCCGAATCACGAATACGGATAACTTTTGCAATAAATAGTTGGACTAACTTCCGTTCGCTTGACGAAACGAAATAACCCATTTATCGTTTTCTTTTTTTTCGATCATTGAGCTTGGATCAGGATCTAACCCAATTCTCTGTAAAAGGGGATATCTTCTACGTTCTTACCTGTTGAAGGAAATCCATGATAAGATATTAAGGTAAGAATGTTTTTAGATATACTCAGCGGTGATGCTAAATTTTGGACATNGTTATTCAGCTCTTCATGTGGAAATTTGTGTTTTTGAGTATAGTAACGGTTTGAACGTTCCATTTAAAATGGTTAGATATTTATGTATCTATTTCAGCATATCTCTTTGAATCAATACATATAAATAGCACGGTTAAAGATATATTGAATTATACATACTTTCCTTCAAACTTGTTTTTTTTTAGAATTTAGTGAATTGGGCAAGTAATAATTTTCAATTGATATTGTTTTTTGTGTAGATTATGCGCATTTCTACCGTTATTTTAATTATAAAACTGTGAACAGCACCCTCTCCAATTACATATATGGCAGTTGAGATTGGGACGTATTGGCGGTAGATGATAGTTGAAGATGATGGAAGAGAAAATGGCAAATGACTTTTATCTGTACAACTTCTCTGCACCCAACTAACAAACAGACATCTGGCGAATTGTCAGATGAAAATATTGTGAATTTGATTGTTGAATGACAGTCAGTCGCGAACCACCAGGGTGTATCGAATTGTGTTTGCAGTACTGGCAGTGTCAACATAAATAATATTTGGAGGTTCGTCAGTAGTGGAGATATTGCTGAAGATGACCAAACAGTTCAGCTCTCAAATATCCACTGGAAAGTCTTAGTAAAATCCATTTCCAGTGAGTGACAGTGAGAGAAACACAGTATGAGTTGTGGAGTCTCAGAGATGTGAAGGATTTCTGAACAAATGGAGTCAAACCAATATTAAAATAAAACATCTATCGGGTTTTGCCTACTCTGAACCCAGTGGTTTTGTGACAAGGAAAACAATAACCACAACCACCAACTTGCGACATTTGGCGCGGATACTCATTTCCGCCAAATCCCATTATATTCGCTTTATTTGTGAAGATCACCTTTGTGTGCCAATAACGTGTTGATGCAACTGTTGCTCTATCTTTTCTGATTCAACCATCATCACGCCCACTAATGTGTTGCTTAGCTGCTATATTGGTAAAGGAAACACTCATTTTTTCAAACAACCATGGCAATTATGATTATTGGTGAGTTGGAAAAACCACTTCACCACTTCCAGCAAATTTTTATTTTGAAAATGTTTCCAATTGAGCTACCACCAGAGATGGTTGTCACTACGATCAATGGGCTTTTAAATAATGGAGTTGATGTTGTCAAGTTGCTTGATGAGTTCAAAATTGATAATGTGATGAGGTCAAATCCCAAGTCGTTTTACCCAATTTTGTTAGAATTGATTTATCACATTTTAGATCATCCAAACCATCATTCATCTAAAATTTTTCTAGACTCCAACCTGCTTGGTCACTTTGATGAAACATTATTATTCATCAAAATCTTGTTTGCTCAAATCAAATCCAGCAGCTCAATTGAGGGCGTTCGTCTATTTATAAACAATTATTTCAGCGGCTCAGCATCCAAACGAAACATCACCAAAACACCTAAAACTGATATTGCAATGTTGGGGGAATCATTCCACACAACATATATCAACCCGATGAATAAAGGTCACAAATTTATAACTCATTTAGTTCAAACTATAAAACTGCTAATGCAACATTATAAAACTCAATCGCTCTCTAACTTGTACCCTTATACATGTATGGTAAACAGCACCATCATGGGCAAATCATGAAGTGTCAGCAAGCTCAAGTCTCATTTCAATATTATTTATATTTGCTATCGGTCAGAATCTGTATCAGGGAGGTACATCTTTCCCCCAAGTAGATTTGCCAGAGCTATTGACAAAATAAATACATTAACATACGAAAAAAAATGCCGTCCTTCCAAGGTTGAACGTGGGTTTGAATGCATGCTATATTATATTTTGGAAATTTATTTTGCAAAACCACATAGTTTTGAAAACCAATGGAACCAATCATTCTCTTCTGAATCAACTGAAAACAAAACAATTAATATAGTACTGCAAACACATACAGGATCATTGGACTGGGTATTGCTCGGCAACAAATTACAACAGACAAGTCACTATCAAAATCCAGTGCAACTCTTGGTGGTGTTTGATGATCCCAATATTTAAGTGAAGAGCATCGTTAACAATAGAAGTGATATTAGTCATAATATCGATCCCACTAATTTTTTTCCGTGCTTCACGCGCTGCTTAAAAAATATTTCTCACAATCTTAATGTATTTGACTTGTTCCTACATACAACTGCCAAAATATCCAACTTCACCCCCGCCAATATTCATCACCCTTCAAGCAAATTAGCTACTGCAACTGTATCGCTTTACAATCCAATATTTCAATTTCCTACTTGGGCATTTACAACATCAGTTTTCACTCAAATAAACCTGTTTATGATGAATCCAATAACCTATGCTTTGGAAGACCCATGTGCTTTAACTACTTAAATGTGTCTGAATTTTCTTATCATCTAATCATTTCGATTGCCAGAACCAAGCTTTCTACAGCTATGAAACAAATCAATTGCTCGATAAATCCGCTGACTCAAATGTTTACAGATCCGCATATCAAAGCATTGGCTGGGGTTCTATTTGCCATGCCATTCCGCTTACTAGCTCATGATAGTGAAATTCTTCAGGCTGATCTCATGGCGGTTCCAATGCACATTAGTCAAGATAGATCTCGGTTGGTGGTGGATTATTTGTCGAAACCTGTATTGGCAGACGCTGCAATTGATATAATATCATCTTTGAAAAAAAATAGGAAATATCTTTATAAAGGGCTATTTTCACTTTTAATCAGCTGCGACACCGGCGATGCGGGCGAGTTAGTTGTGCATTGTGTTTTAATTCAGTTGTTAATGAATAGCCTTGAAACAAATCGAAATCTGCAAAACTTGAATAAAAACAAATATTTGCAAAGTATGACGGTAATCCAATTTCTTAAATATCTATCGCTAACTCATAATCCTGGTGCCGACAACGATCCAACAACTAATACCAAAGAATGTCTAGAAACAGATTTGGAAAAGACACCGCTTTATCCCATTATGAATGGAACGATTTACATTACACATTTCAAACGATATGAAGGTCAGTTGAACACACAAGTGTTGGAGAATTGTTTTCGAAGAGGTTGTGCTATTGTTTGTGAAAAAAACAATCGTTATCTTGATTTTGTCATACCTGTGAAAATGTTTGTTGAGAGCAACGATCCTTATTTCAGTTATATTGCGATTCAAGTCAAGAACAGAAAGACGATAACGACGGATCACCAAAATTTCGAGTCACACATCCACCAATTTTCACAAGACAATAATCTAGGAAACGACGCATTGGGAATATGGATTGAATTGGGATCCTCCAAAACGCAACCAAGCAATAAAACCAGCTCCAGTGGTGAAATATTTAACCAGAGAAGATCTAAAAGAATTAAAAATGAATTGGCAACTAGAAAAAGTAAGATCGCATATATGGTTCTCGATATGAAAAATTTCAAAATTGAAAACGAAATCAAAACCACATTCAAAGAGTTTTTGGGTCGTGAAAACTATCATTTTGGTGGATATTTAGCTCAAGGCGATACTGGCTTAAAAGATTTATATCGAAACAGCTTTTTGGATATTAAACGAAAATATAAAAATTCAATGCCTGCTTAATACGATTTAAATCGGGTATATAATACATCCCTATCATTAACTGTAATAAACACAACTATTTAATTTGCATATTAACAGCACAAAACAAAAAGGATAAAAAAATTCGACAACTTCTTTCACAAAAATATTAATAGTAATGTGAAAAAATTGAAATATTTATGAAATCAATTGGAATAGTTGTGAAGAAAACAAAGATGGTTGTGAGAAAAACTGTCATAGTTGTGAAAGAAATTGAGAAAACTGTCACAAAATTCAGCTGGTTGTGAAAGAATTAAAATCGTTGTGAAAAAAATTTTCAAAACTGTGAAAAATATTATTAGTGTTGATAAAAACATATAATTGTCAAGTTGTTGTGTGGCAGCCGCATCTTTAGATTCAGTCTCTACTGATCTTGCACAATTTGATGCTGGTCTGCTCCCGTCACGCTTGGGAGTTGTGCGGATTGCTTATTCTATCCGTACATTTCTTATCCGTATCTTGAATGCCGATAACTTTTGCTATAAATAGTCGGACCAAGTTCCGTTCGCATGACGAAACGAAAACAACGAATCATTCTTTTCTTTTTCTTCGACCATCCACCTCGAATCAGCATCTATCCCGCTTCCTTATAAAAGGGCTTGGCCATCTCTTCTACGTTCTTCTTTCCTATATACTTCTCTACCTTAATATATTATCATCCATTCGCTACAACAGTTTACGGTATTTACCCGTACAAAATACATATATTTTCTAATATCCCTTTCTATATTACCTATGATACAACACAAGTCTTTGCTTATTACTGGCTTCTGTCTATATACTATTATTGGTGAATAATATCTATTTACCTATTTATATTAAATGTTATTCCTTGATTCTTTTTTTCTTTTTAATTATTCCTATTTTCTTCCTCTTTTATATTGTAAAATAGATCCCCTTTTTGGGGCAATCAGTTCTTGTGGCTCGAACACCATTTGCGGCTAAATCCTCTTCAATTGTATCTTGATGTATTACGTCACAAAGTCATGTGTTAGTGAAATAACACAACAATCACGAGAGTGATCTGCTTGTTTGAGAGAGGTCATTTCTGCTTATACAGTTTGTGTAGTATCTTTAAACCATGCATTGGGTAAGCAGAAGACTCATTAAACAAACAATTACATCTTGGTAAGCGTGATCTCACTGCACTGACCTTTCGCCATAAACCTGAAGTGTATTCAAAAGGGTCCTGGTGGATGCGAGCGATGCTCATTTGGGTCTGGTGCTTTCGGAACAATAAGTGCTGATTTGTTTTCTTGCCTTTGCGTGGTCCTGCAGTTTTGCTGGATGTGCACCAGGCTGCATCCAGCAACAGATTTCATTATATCGGTGGCCTAATTAG
>NW_017962944.1:0-13828 GCF_001661345.1 Ascoidea rubescens DSM 1968 | reverse complement strand
AATAATAATAATAATAATAATAATAATAATAATAATAATAATAATAATAATAATAATAATAATAATAATAATAATAATAATAATAATAATAATAACAATAATAATAGTAGTAGTAGTATTTTGCACATATTTCTTCAGAAATTTAATTGATTTTCATTATTATTACTCATGATTGTTCAAGGTATTTCCAGACTGTATTTGGACCACCAGCCATTTTGTTATATCGCTCATCAGCTCAAGCTCAATTACATACATATTGTAGCTTGGATACCTGGTAGATATATTCAAGATTCAAAATGCCAGTTTCATGGCTATTTGATATGGCTATTCAATTGGCAATTCAATTGGCCATTAAAAATAGCTACTCAGTAGTTCTTGTCATACTAGAATCCTGCAAATCAGATGCACTGGTGATTCAAACACTATCCAAACTCTTCAATGCACAGCAACTCAGTGTGCCAGCGAACTCCAGCATGGTATGTGAAATCACTATCTGGTGAATCGTTATTGCACACAACAAACACCACCATCACTCACCACTACCACCCACCACTAGCAAAAAACAGAATCCAATAAGCACAAAGTAGAAAACACTGGAAATATCGTATTCAATTCGAAATATAGCATATGTCGTATCCCGCTTTACTGCTGTTGACCCTGTTGTGTGATGACCATTGTGTTTGCCCAGATCAACAACCAACAACCAACAACCAACACCACTGACAGCATAAGAGCCTCTGGTCTTTCTGCTGATCTGTGTCGGTGTGTTTATGTGTTGGTGTTGATCAATCACTGATTTGCTGTGTTCACAAAAGTTCAGGCAAATGGGAGCCAATGCCGCCACTTGCAGCGTGCAGATTTGTGTCAGCATCGCGTGCACTTGCATGTAAAGCGTTTTTAAACAAACAAGCCAAAGAAATATTGTGCTATTTGCAGCTATTGAGTGGGTAAATATCTGAATGTATATATTTGTATGAATGTATATATTTGTATGAATGTATATATTTGTATGAATGTATATATTTGTATGAATGTATATATTTGTATGAATGTATGAATGTGTAAATGTGTAAATGTGTAAATGTGTAAATCAAATGTTTGATCACAACTATCTTCAATCTGAAAACTAATGTAACTCGAACAATAAAATCTAAACTATTAATAATTAAGAACTAATAATTAAATGCCAAAATTAATTCAATTTTGCATCATTAGAAAGAAATTTAAATTTTGAGCTCAAATAAATAAATTAAAATAAAATTGAAATAAAAAAATTAAAATAAAAAATTAAAATAAAAAAATAATCAAAATATTAATAAAATAATAAATTTTCAATAAGAATTAAATATATTTTTAAACATTCAAAAACCACAATTATTGTAAAATTGTTGTAAAATTATCGTAATATTATTGTGATATTATCATAATATTATTGTCAGTATTGCTGGATTTGTTATTATTACTATTGCTTTTCATTAGTCCTAAACTAGAATTTTCACTTGCAATGAACATCTCTAATCCACCTAATTCACCTAATTTACTTAACTCACTCCTTATACGACAGCTGTAACAATGCTGCCGCTGCTAGTATTGCAGTTTGGAAGTGGAAGTTCCGCAGTAGGAGCATATGTGGCACCTGAGGTGGTGAGAGAGCAGTATTTGGACGACAATGTGGTGGAAGTGGCACGAAGACATGGTGTGCATGGAACTGTGTAAGTAGATTTGTTAACAACCTTGGTGACTAATGGAACAGGTCTCTTGCCGATCTTGGTGAACCCGTAGATTGGAATTTGCTTGTTGTCCTGGTCAAACACAGCACCCCATTTGGAAAGTCTTTTTGAGCTGATTGGTTTGGTGATCACTTCCGATAATTTGTTTCCAACTTGGTCGTATCCTTCACCCCAGACTTCCCCAGCGTAATCAAGAGCTAATGTGGTGTGCGAAGCTTGGGCACATTGGGTGCATGCAACATACTCAGTAACGGTGGTGGTGCCGCTGGTGTAACATGTGGTGGCAATTGGCACTTGGATATTGTTGGTGATGGTGAATCCGAATATTGGCGTGGCCTTGATGATGTTGAATGTGTTTTGGTTGTAGACATATCCCCAACAGTCTCTGACTAGATCAGTAGCTGGAACATAGCTGGATGGTGGTTGGTAGCCCAAGATGGATTCGAAATTGATATTGGCTGGGTTCAAGAAAACCAAAATGGTACTGAGCTGGGTTGTGCAGCTACCGCTGGAACAGCTCACAAAGTTACCGCCACATCCAAAAAGATCAGAAACAAGACTGACGACAACATCAACAACCCCAGTTAAAACTCCACTTAATCCGCTGTTGCTGCCGTTGCTAACTCCACTGTTAATATTGCCTCCAAGTCCTGAAATAATTCCGTTCAAAGTATTAACAACTCCTTGAACAACGTCAACAACACTGTCCACAACATTTCCAACACTGTCACCTAATCCACTTGTAGTATCGCCAGTGAGTCCCGAAACAACTCCATCTAATGTGTCCACAACAGTGCCAACTGTGTCCACAACGTTGTTCACCACATCTCCGAGATTGTCGCCTAAGCTGCCATCGCCAGCTTCACCAGTGAGCCCTGAAACAACCCCATCTAATGTGTCCACAACACTACCAACAGTGTCCACAACATTGTTTACAAGATCCCCAACATTGTCTCCCAAGCTATTGGTCAATCCGTCACCCAAAACATCTGTCAATCCACTGGTGACCGTATCTCCAGAAAGATCTGTAACAACACCACCAAGAGAGTCAACAACACCTTGCACAACATCGACAACACTGTCAACAACTTCTCCCAAGTTTTCACCTAAACTGTTGTCCAAAACACCAGTCACTCCACCGCTAGCATCACCAGTAACACCATCAAGCACATCGTCGACAGTGTCTCCAACTGTGCCAACAACACCTGTGAGTGTGTCTCCTAAGTTGTCAACAAGATTGCAAAGACCAAGAAGGCATGGTTCAGCATTAGCATTAGCATTAGAATTGGCATTGGCATTGGCATTGGCGTCAGCTTTTCTTTTCTTCACATCAACTGGCCCACCATGGACACTTGCCACTAGTAAAATGGCAATAGCGTATAACTTGGAAAGATGCATTTTGAGGATTTAGCAAAATTCTTTGGTAAAATAGTATAAGTATTCGATACTAGATATTGGATATTGGATATTGGATATTGCTTGTTTGATATTTGTATATTAGCTCAGGCAGATAATAACCAGTTTCTTTTGTTATATTTCTTTTGCTATTAGTCTTATAGAACAAAACAATAAAAAGAATCGAAAACCAGAAATCAAAAACTCAACTCAAACTTCGAGAAATTTGCTTTTTTTATATCTCTAATCTCTATCCATTTTTCACTGTTCCCCCCTACCAATTATTGTTAAATATTCACAATGTTCATAGTATTCACAAAATTCACAACATTCACAACATTCACAACATTCACAACATTTGCAACATTTGCAACTTTACTATTTGATTTGTGTAGCTATTCATCATATACCAATTCATCATATACCGATTTGTCATCTTCCAAGCCCACTGCTTTTTTCAAGACATTTTCAACAACTTGGTTGGTAAAGCTGTCGTAATACATTGATTCTGCAGAACAAACACTCAAAATTCTTGCATAGCTAGCTGGTTTTTGCACAACACATACCATTGACCAACGCTGGTTAGTAGAATTCAATGCGATTTCTCAGTTATTCACTCCACTTTGGGAATAAGTCAAACATGTCGACCATAGCATCCACTTCCAGCAACAACGGCTGCTGTAGTGGATTGAGTAAAATTACTCGAATCATATATTATAACCAGATTGAGGTGTTATTCAAGTAGAGATTAGGAAATTGGAAAATTGGAAAATCAAAATATCAGGAAATCAAAATATTGAGAAATCGGGAAATTGAGGAATAATCGATTAGATGAATAGAGGATTGGTGAATTAGTGAATTGGTGGATTAGAGAAGTAGAGAAATATGGATACTGAAAAATGGAAAAATTAGCCAATGCAAACAGTTCCTCACCAGGGTTACTCACCTGCTCACTGCACATTTTCATTACAAAATATTACTTTAAATTTAAATTTTATTTTTAATTGTGTTTTAATTGTACCTCAGTTTAGATTTCAACTTAGATTTCAACTTAGAGTTAAACCTAGATTTGAATTTAGATTTGTATTGTAATAATATAATGACCTCCAGGTTTCGTACCGATGGTTAAGCTTTTGTTTTTATTCAGAATATAGACACTTTCTAAACATTCTTCCCAGAAATGCTTTTATTATTAGAAACGTTTTTGTTGTTTAATCTTTAATCTTTACTCTTTACTCTTTACTCTTTACTCTTTACTCTTTACTCTTTACTCTTTAGTTTTTAATATTAATTTTTAATTCTAATTTTCATTTTCATTTTCATTTTCATTTTCATTTTTTCACTTTTATTTCTTTTGTTGTAGTACTATTTGAAAAATTTAGTTTGACAATTTCGTAGTGAATCTGACAATTTCACACCACTTTTTTCGCCAGCCTTCTCGGGTTAGAAACGACAAAAAAAAACAATTAGAAGATCAAAAAATATAATAATTGAAAAATCCAAAAATCCAAAAATCCAAAAATCCAAAATTTAAATTAAAAAATTCCAAAGAAATTCTCGCTTGAATCGATGAAAATGGGAAATTAAGTTGCCTATAATATCTATAATACCTATAATATCTATAATACCTATAATATCTATAATACCTATAGTATCAATAGTATCTATAATGCCCATAATGCTCATAATGCCTATGATTGTTGGATCATGATCAAGATCAGATAGAATAGACAAATTTGATATTTTCAGCACATTTTACTAATTCACAGTAAAATTTCCCAGTACAACGAATTTTTTGCCACCAGTGGCAGAATATCTATTGAGTGGACCTGACTTTGGCTGTTGTCTCAAATAAGGCTTTTGTCTTGATTTGGGCCTTTGTTTCGATTTCCAGCATGGCATACATTGTTATCACTGGATGCCAGCTGCCAGTGCTCGATGGTAAGCCCACTGAGAATCCCACTGGAAGCACACTGGAAACACATTAGTTGGCTAGAACGTGTAATCAGCAAAACCCAGGGGCAGTTTCCTATTCATGATGATATTACTTTATCCAGTGCCAGGGTGGGTCAAGCGGTGAGCGAAAGAGCGAGAAAGAGCGAGGGAAAAGGTGCCCCAGGTGGAGGTGGAGGGAGCAAGGAAGAAAGAAAGACTCACGGGTTCCTTTCCACAGGAGAGAAGTGGCCGGCTTTGACGGGTTTTGGCCGCGAGTTCAGAAAACAGCCACTGACAAATCCCGTTTCTGGAGGTTGTCGTTCCAAAACCCTGTGCTATGTCCGCCGGCCAATGACATGCTCTATTTTATTGTTTGTAGGAGCTTGTTCGATGCACTAAGTTTCGAGCGAGCCCAGGCAGTACAACGCGAGCCCAGGCGTTGCAAGTGATCTCCCATAACAGTGCTGTATCAAATCCATCCAGCTCTGAGAGCCCCTGGCAAGAGTTTTGCCAGGCAGTAGCAATAAAGCAATCCATAGTATCCCATGGCAGCCAGAAGTGCAGGCATATTTTTTCATCCCAAATTCACTTGAATACTTCAAAATCTCCGAATTGCCGTGGTCAATCGAGACAGCTGCTGCAAATCGCTGAAACTACTACTAGCGGATGTACTGAGAGACGTCATTTCGTTAGAAGATACCCAGTGGAGGTAATTATGTGAGAGAAACAGAGGAACAGAGAAAAGGAAAAGCAAAAGCAAAAGCAAAAAGAAAAGGAAAAGCAAAAAGAAAAACTAAAAATAAATGAATCTAGGATTCTATGAATCGATGAGTTATGGATGTAGAAATGTAGCGGTTTTTCATTATAAATATTATGATCAAGATAGATAGCAGTCTTTAAAATTGGTCATCAAATTTGTATTGTAATCATGTAGAATGAGTGTCTGTGTATTGCTGTGATTGTTTGTTTGTCAGATACTGCCTCTTGAAAATCAAGTTGATAATATTATCTATCAAAGCTGAGACAACCAAAAATCAGAATCAGTTGGCCATTAGATAACTGAGTGGTTGTAAACAATATGCAAACAATGACACACAATAAAACATAATGAAAAACAATAATAGCAAATAGTGAAATATATTATGTTATAATATAATGTATTAAAAAAGAACTTGAACATACCGAGCTATATTCTTGATGACTAACAGGTTGTCACAACACACTGTAAGTGTATTGGTTATCATCACAAGTACAAGTATCATGATTCTGTAATACAATGATACAATGATACAATGATACAATGATATTCAAATGTACAAACGTTCAAGTTGATTTACGTTTACCAACTTTTAGCACTTATTTTTTGTTAATTATTTGACTAATATTTATTTATTCAATATTACACTCGAGAGCTTGTTTGATTATGAATTGTGGAAAACTATAGCAAAACGGAAACTTCATCCGCAGAATTATCAGTTTTTATAGTTTCTAAGGTCGGGTTTTAAAATAATTAATTTTTACTGCATTAAGCCGAAGTAAGGTTTTTCTTTGAACAGCGGACAAGTCAGAGACCCTATTTTATAGATGACACTTAATCACCGTAGAGTTGATCCGAGATGAACAATAGATGTGAACCATAAACGGCATTTGCTGATCAGAAAAACGTACCAAAATAAACTAAAATGAATTAACTGTGCTTGTACAGTTGTTATAAAAAAGAAGATTGTTTTTTCTGTTTCAACCATGATTTTTATATATTGAAGCATTATATAAAACACACTAAAATCTTGAAGTCAGATTTTATCTAACGCCTTGATACTTCTTTTTCTGCCAATCAATACATACAATACAAAATGATATTATTTTAAATAATTATCAACTAGCCTTTTTTTTTGGTTGCTTAAAAAAAGAGTAAAAAAATGAAAGCAAATTGAAAATAAGAGATATGGCTGTAAAATAAACTTAACAATCTCAAAACCCCATTACTAGTTTTGTCTCTTGTTGCTTTTATTCAATGTGATACCTTTGCTAATAAGTGTTTTTGACAGCAACAACACTGAATATTCAAAATCAAACTTATTAGTAAAAAGGATTATTTACTTATAAAAAACTGAGTATCAATAACTTTTAAATTTTTTTGTAATTTAATTTTAAAACTGCAAATTGAAAAAGTGACAAGGCAACCAAAAATTATAAAATCAGAGATATTGAATTGTGTTTTTTAACACAACACTCTTACAATATGTTGGAATCTGACCGCATTGTTGTATTTTAGAGTGTTTCCATTTTCAACTACTTTGATTAGATGGGATTTCCTCTTTCAATTTGTAAAAAAAAATATGAACCAAAAAAGTGTTAAAAGTTGGTAAACGTAAATCAACTTGAACGTTTGTACATTTGAATATCATTGTATCATTGTATCATTGTATCATTGTATTACAGAATCATGATACTTGTACTTGTGATGATAACCAATACACTTACAGTGTGTTGTGACAACCTGTTAGTCATCAAGAATATAGCTCGGTATGTTCAAGTTCTTTTTTAATACATTATATTATAACATAATATATTTCACTATTTGCTATTATTGTTTTTCATTATGTTTTATTGTGTGTCATTGTTTGCATATTGTTTACAACCACTCAGTTATCTAATGGCCAACTGATTCTGATTTTTGGTTGTCTCAGCTTTGATAGATAATATTATCAACTTGATTTTCAAGAGGCAGTATCTGACAAACAAACAATCACAGCAATACACAGACACTCATTCTACATGATTACAATACAAATTTGATGACCAATTTTAAAGACTGCTATCTATCTTGATCATAATATTTATAATGAAAAACCGCTACATTTCTACATCCATAACTCATCGATTCATAGAATCCTAGATTCATTTATTTTTAGTTTTTCTTTTTGCTTTTCCTTTTCTTTTTGCTTTTGCTTTTGCTTTTCCTTTTCTCTGTTCCTCTGTTTCTCTCACATAATTACCTCCACTGGGTATCTTCTAACGAAATGACGTCTCTCAGTACATCCGCTAGTAGTAGTTTCAGCGATTTGCAGCAGCTGTCTCGATTGACCACGGCAATTCGGAGATTTTGAAGTATTCAAGTGAATTTGGGATGAAAAAATATGCCTGCACTTCTGGCTGCCATGGGATACTATGGATTGCTTTATTGCTACTGCCTGGCAAAACTCTTGCCAGGGGCTCTCAGAGCTGGATGGATTTGATACAGCACTGTTATGGGAGATCACTTGCAACGCCTGGGCTCGCGTTGTACTGCCTGGGCTCGCTCGAAACTTAGTGCATCGAACAAGCTCCTACAAACAATAAAATAGAGCATGTCATTGGCCGGCGGACATAGCACAGGGTTTTGGAACGACAACCTCCAGAAACGGGATTTGTCAGTGGCTGTTTTCTGAACTCGCGGCCAAAACCCGTCAAAGCCGGCCACTTCTCTCCTGTGGAAAGGAACCCGTGAGTCTTTCTTTCTTCCTTGCTCCCTCCACCTCCACCTGGGGCACCTTTTCCCTCGCTCTTTCTCGCTCTTTCGCTCACCGCTTGACCCACCCTGGCACTGGATAAAGTAATATCATCATGAATAGGAAACTGCCCCTGGGTTTTGCTGATTACACGTTCTAGCCAACTAATGTGTTTCCAGTGTGCTTCCAGTGGGATTCTCAGTGGGCTTACCATCGAGCACTGGCAGCTGGCATCCAGTGATAACAATGTATGCCATGCTGGAAATCGAAACAAAGGCCCAAATCAAGACAAAAGCCTTATTTGAGACAACAGCCAAAGTCAGGTCCACTCAATAGATATTCTGCCACTGGTGGCAAAAAATTCGTTGTACTGGGAAATTTTACTGTGAATTAGTAAAATGTGCTGAAAATATCAAATTTGTCTATTCTATCTGATCTTGATCATGATCCAACAATCATAGGCATTATGAGCATTATGGGCATTATAGATACTATTGATACTATAGGTATTATAGATATTATAGGTATTATAGATATTATAGGTATTATAGATATTATAGGCAACTTAATTTCCCATTTTCATCGATTCAAGCGAGAATTTCTTTGGAATTTTTTAATTTAAATTTTGGATTTTTGGATTTTTGGATTTTTGGATTTTTCAATTATTATATTTTTTGATCTTCTAATTGTTTTTTTTTGTCGTTTCTAACCCGAGAAGGCTGGCGAAAAAAGTGGTGTGAAATTGTCAGATTCACTACGAAATTGTCAAACTAAATTTTTCAAATAGTACTACAACAAAAGAAATAAAAGTGAAAAAATGAAAATGAAAATGAAAATGAAAATGAAAATTAGAATTAAAAATTAATATTAAAAACTAAAGAGTAAAGAGTAAAGAGTAAAGAGTAAAGAGTAAAGAGTAAAGAGTAAAGATTAAAGATTAAACAACAAAAACGTTTCTAATAATAAAAGCATTTCTGGGAAGAATGTTTAGAAAGTGTCTATATTCTGAATAAAAACAAAAGCTTAACCATCGGTACGAAACCTGGAGGTCATTATATTATTACAATACAAATCTAAATTCAAATCTAGGTTTAACTCTAAGTTGAAATCTAAGTTGAAATCTAAACTGAGGTACAATTAAAACACAATTAAAAATAAAATTTAAATTTAAAGTAATATTTTGTAATGAAAATGTGCAGTGAGCAGGTGAGTAACCCTGGTGAGGAACTGTTTGCATTGGCTAATTTTTCCATTTTTCAGTATCCATATTTCTCTACTTCTCTAATCCACCAATTCACTAATTCACCAATCCTCTATTCATCTAATCGATTATTCCTCAATTTCCCGATTTCTCAATATTTTGATTTCCTGATATTTTGATTTTCCAATTTTCCAATTTCCTAATCTCTACTTGAATAACACCTCAATCTGGTTATAATATATGATTCGAGTAATTTTACTCAATCCACTACAGCAGCCGTTGTTGCTGGAAGTGGATGCTATGGTCGACATGTTTGACTTATTCCCAAAGTGGAGTGAATAACTGAGAAATCGCATTGAATTCTACTAACCAGCGTTGGTCAATGGTATGTGTTGTGCAAAAACCAGCTAGCTATGCAAGAATTTTGAGTGTTTGTTCTGCAGAATCAATGTATTACGACAGCTTTACCAACCAAGTTGTTGAAAATGTCTTGAAAAAAGCAGTGGGCTTGGAAGATGACAAATCGGTATATGATGAATTGGTATATGATGAATAGCTACACAAATCAAATAGTAAAGTTGCAAATGTTGCAAATGTTGTGAATGTTGTGAATGTTGTGAATGTTGTGAATTTTGTGAATACTATGAACATTGTGAATATTTAACAATAATTGGTAGGGGGGAACAGTGAAAAATGGATAGAGATTAGAGATATAAAAAAAGCAAATTTCTCGAAGTTTGAGTTGAGTTTTTGATTTCTGGTTTTCGATTCTTTTTATTGTTTTGTTCTATAAGACTAATAGCAAAAGAAATATAACAAAAGAAACTGGTTATTATCTGCCTGAGCTAATATACAAATATCAAACAAGCAATATCCAATATCCAATATCCAATATCTAGTATCGAATACTTATACTATTTTACCAAAGAATTTTGCTAAATCCTCAAAATGCATCTTTCCAAGTTATACGCTATTGCCATTTTACTAGTGGCAAGTGTCCATGGTGGGCCAGTTGATGTGAAGAAAAGAAAAGCTGACGCCAATGCCAATGCCAATGCCAATTCTAATGCTAATGCTAATGCTGAACCATGCCTTCTTGGTCTTTGCAATCTTGTTGACAACTTAGGAGACACACTCACAGGTGTTGTTGGCACAGTTGGAGACACTGTCGACGATGTGCTTGATGGTGTTACTGGTGATGCTAGCGGTGGAGTGACTGGTGTTTTGGACAACAGTTTAGGTGAAAACTTGGGAGAAGTTGTTGACAGTGTTGTCGATGTTGTGCAAGGTGTTGTTGACTCTCTTGGTGGTGTTGTTACAGATCTTTCTGGAGATACGGTCACCAGTGGATTGACAGATGTTTTGGGTGACGGATTGACCAATAGCTTGGGAGACAATGTTGGGGATCTTGTAAACAATGTTGTGGACACTGTTGGTAGTGTTGTGGACACATTAGATGGGGTTGTTTCAGGGCTCACTGGTGAAGCTGGCGATGGCAGCTTAGGCGACAATCTCGGAGATGTGGTGAACAACGTTGTGGACACAGTTGGCACTGTTGTGGACACATTAGATGGAGTTGTTTCGGGACTCACTGGCGATACTACAAGTGGATTAGGTGACAGTGTTGGAAATGTTGTGGACAGTGTTGTTGACGTTGTTCAAGGAGTTGTTAATACTTTGAACGGAATTATTTCAGGACTTGGAGGCAATATTAACAGTGGAGTTAGCAACGGCAGCAACAGCGGATTAAGTGGAGTTTTAACTGGGGTTGTTGATGTTGTCGTCAGTCTTGTTTCTGATCTTTTTGGATGTGGCGGTAACTTTGTGAGCTGTTCCAGCGGTAGCTGCACAACCCAGCTCAGTACCATTTTGGTTTTCTTGAACCCAGCCAATATCAATTTCGAATCCATCTTGGGCTACCAACCACCATCCAGCTATGTTCCAGCTACTGATCTAGTCAGAGACTGTTGGGGATATGTCTACAACCAAAACACATTCAACATCATCAAGGCCACGCCAATATTCGGATTCACCATCACCAACAATATCCAAGTGCCAATTGCCACCACATGTTACACCAGCGGCACCACCACCGTTACTGAGTATGTTGCATGCACCCAATGTGCCCAAGCTTCGCACACCACATTAGCTCTTGATTACGCTGGGGAAGTCTGGGGTGAAGGATACGACCAAGTTGGAAACAAATTATCGGAAGTGATCACCAAACCAATCAGCTCAAAAAGACTTTCCAAATGGGGTGCTGTGTTTGACCAGGACAACAAGCAAATTCCAATCTACGGGTTCACCAAGATCGGCAAGAGACCTGTTCCATTAGTCACCAAGGTTGTTAACAAATCTACTTACACAGTTCCATGCACACCATGTCTTCGTGCCACTTCCACCACATTGTCGTCCAAATACTGCTCTCTCACCACCTCAGGTGCCACATATGCTCCTACTGCGGAACTTCCACTTCCAAACTGCAATACTAGCAGCGGCAGCATTGTTACAGCTGTCGTATAAGGAGTGAGTTAAGTAAATTAGGTGAATTAGGTGGATTAGAGATGTTCATTGCAAGTGAAAATTCTAGTTTAGGACTAATGAAAAGCAATAGTAATAATAACAAATCCAGCAATACTGACAATAATATTATGATAATATCACAATAATATTACGATAATTTTACAACAATTTTACAATAATTGTGGTTTTTGAATGTTTAAAAATATATTTAATTCTTATTGAAAATTTATTATTTTATTAATATTTTGATTATTTTTTTATTTTAATTTTTTATTTTAATTTTTTTATTTCAATTTTATTTTAATTTATTTATTTGAGCTCAAAATTTAAATTTCTTTCTAATGATGCAAAATTGAATTAATTTTGGCATTTAATTATTAGTTCTTAATTATTAATAGTTTAGATTTTATTGTTCGAGTTACATTAGTTTTCAGATTGAAGATAGTTGTGATCAAACATTTGATTTACACATTTACACATTTACACATTTACACATTCATACATTCATACAAATATATACATTCATACAAATATATACATTCATACAAATATATACATTCATACAAATATATACATTCATACAAATATATACATTCAGATATTTACCCACTCAATAGCTGCAAATAGCACAATATTTCTTTGGCTTGTTTGTTTAAAAACGCTTTACATGCAAGTGCACGCGATGCTGACACAAATCTGCACGCTGCAAGTGGCGGCATTGGCTCCCATTTGCCTGAACTTTTGTGAACACAGCAAATCAGTGATTGATCAACACCAACACATAAACACACCGACACAGATCAGCAGAAAGACCAGAGGCTCTTATGCTGTCAGTGGTGTTGGTTGTTGGTTGTTGGTTGTTGATCTGGGCAAACACAATGGTCATCACACAACAGGGTCAACAGCAGTAAAGCGGGATACGACATATGCTATATTTCGAATTGAATACGATATTTCCAGTGTTTTCTACTTTGTGCTTATTGGATTCTGTTTTTTGCTAGTGGTGGGTGGTAGTGGTGAGTGATGGTGGTGTTTGTTGTGTGCAATAACGATTCACCAGATAGTGATTTCACATACCATGCTGGAGTTCGCTGGCACACTGAGTTGCTGTGCATTGAAGAGTTTGGATAGTGTTTGAATCACCAGTGCATCTGATTTGCAGGATTCTAGTATGACAAGAACTACTGAGTAGCTATTTTTAATGGCCAATTGAATTGCCAATTGAATAGCCATATCAAATAGCCATGAAACTGGCATTTTGAATCTTGAATATATCTACCAGGTATCCAAGCTACAATATGTATGTAATTGAGCTTGAGCTGATGAGCGATATAACAAAATGGCTGGTGGTCCAAATACAGTCTGGAAATACCTTGAACAATCATGAGTAATAATAATGAAAATCAATTAAATTTCTGAAGAAATATGTGCAAAATACTACTACTACTATTATTATTGTTATTATTATTATTATTATTATTATTATTATTATTATTATTATTATTATTATTATTATTATTATTATTATTATTATTATTATTATTATTATTATT
>NW_017962943.1:0-15513 GCF_001661345.1 Ascoidea rubescens DSM 1968 | reverse complement strand
TCGACATTAAGATCATGATTTTGTCATCTAGTATAGTATTATATATATGATCAACAATACCATTGCATCATTGTCATTCAGATTTGTATCGTAAAAAGGATTTTAACCAATTTCTTAGCATTTACATAGTAAACCTTGCTAAAAACAAATATTTTAATTTTTAATTAACACATTTTCACATACATTACCTTAAATACTAAAGTTTTAAAAATAATTTTAAAAACAACAAAACCAAAAAGATAAAAGAATATTATAGGTTGACTTTTGAATATGGAAATTGATAAATTATATGATGTGTGTAGCAAATTTTAACGTCGATTTAGAGAACACCAAATTTATCAATTATTTTAAAATTAGTAAACAAAAAAACATTAAATTAAATAGAAAATAGATATATAGCTGATTGAGTTCAATTTAAATTGTATCATGATTAACCAAATAAATATCAATCTTAGTTTGAACCAAAATCGATGTTTTGAAAATAATCTCTGGCGGTTTTTATAACGCTTCCAATAAATGAATCTTCAAAACTATTTTTAACACTTGTGTTGGAATTTAAATAATTATAGTTCATAGAGTTATTTTCATTTGCATTAGTTGAGGATGAGACATTTTGGTTATTTTGTAAATAATTGCCACTATTACCGTTATTAATGTTTTGTTGATTTATTGGGGATTCATTAAGCATTGCGTTAGGTAAAACTAACATTATTGCCATTGTATCTGTCAATTCATCAAGATAAATTATTGAGGATCTTGAGTGCAAAGTTAATTTTTGAAATTTTCCACCATTATAATAAGAGGCTGATTTTCTAAAAGTCTTTATTATGGAGGAAATCTTTTGACTTCTATCAGCTGTAACACCGTAATGAGAATAGCCATCATTTCTATCAGAATTAAAGTTATAAAAATTATCTTGATCAAACATATTTGAATAAGAAACAATTGATAAAAAAGATTTTCTTTCAAAGATAATCAACTCTTTTGCATTTAAAACTCTTGAAATTTTTTTCAAGTAATTTTTCATTATATTTGCCTTTGGAACTAATTCTTCAACAACTCTTGACCAGGCTAAATATAGAGTCTCATTCCAAATTGTGGTTGTAAAGATCTTAACAGTACCATTCAAATACAATTCATGAAATTTAATCTCTTCACCAGATTTAATCAAAGCGGATATAATGTTTGATTTTGCAGTCTCTTTTTCATGTTCCATGACCAAATCCCATTTATGAAATAAAATAAAAAATTTACATGAGGGGGAAGTTTGATTTAATCTTTTTATAACATCAACAAAGGTTATATAATCTTTTGGTTCTTCAATATTTGAGACATCAAAGACATAAATTAAAACTTGACACAACGCCAATTGATTGTTGCCAGGCATCAAAATATTCTTCATTAAATTGTCTTGACCTGCACAATCTAAAATCGATAGATTTAAATTATTTAAAAACCGAACTTCAGTTCTTTCAACATATAAAGTAGCGCCTAATCTACTTGTCTCATTGGCGGAATAGTTATTAAAAATCATACTTCTCATGGATGTTTTTCCTGAGCCACTACGACCCTTTAATACTATGTTAGTATAATTAGAAAACCAATAGATGTTGAGCAATAATCAGGAAGCTAACAGGGAAGGCAAAGTACAAAATTGCTGAAATAAAAAATGGATCAAAACAATAGCAAGAGTGTTAAAAATACAAAATCAAGCATACCATCAACAAGATTTTTTTTTGATTCATGATACCAATGGATATATTTGTCTTATAGGGTAAATGGTTGATAAGTAAAAGAAATTGAAGATTGTTATTATTTCAGAAATAATGTGGGAAGTAATGTAGAGGAAAACTTAAATAATTTCGCAAAAACGGAGATAATTAGGATAATTTGAGCACATAAAATAGGAATTACGAAAATTGATTTAAAAAAAGCAGCATTTTGTATGAGGGATTTTCGTAAACTAGCTAATGTTTTTCGTTAAATTATAGCAGAGATAAGCATTGGTTGAAAAACAAGAGATAACATGAAGATAGAAAATTGGATACATTTATATTTATATTTATATTTATATTTACATTTGCATCTACATTTGTATTGATATTTATATTGATATTTATGTTGGTATTGATATTTGTATGGTTACAACATTGAAATAAAATGATTTCTTATGAGAACGGATTGACGATTAAACAATTGAATGAGTTTGATAAAGAGGGATGTCTTTGCTTACCCAATTTTCTTTCAGCAGAACAAGTTGAAGAGTTGTTATGTCATTCTAAAGAGTTGTTAAATGATATGGATTTGTCTAATCACCCAATGACCAAGTTTACAACAGGTGAAACTTTGAATGAGAAGCACATTGGTGATGAATATTTTTTGGAGTCGTCGGATAAAATATCCTATTTTTTTGAACCAGATGCATTTAATAAAGAAGGAGAGTTAATTAAGGCGAAGGAAAAATCGATAAATAAGATTGGACACTCGTTGCATACAAAAGATGAAAAATTTAATAAAATTACAATGAAGGATAGTCGAATTCAAAAAATAGCTAGACAATTGAAATTTGTCGATCCAAGGGTTTTACAAAGTATGTTGATTTTTAAACAGCCAGAGATTGGCGCAAAAGTTCCATCGCATCAAGATGGGGTATTTCTTTATACAAAGCCCTTGAGTGCGATTGGATTTTGGTTTGCATTGGAGAATTGCAGTCAGAAAAATGGATGTTTGAGTTATAACCCAGGATCTCATAAGACCTTTCCGATTAAAAAGAGATTTGTTAAGGTTGATAAGGGCAGATCAGGGTGTAATATTGTGTCAATAAATGAAATTGAAAATAGAAAAGAAGGAAAAGAGGATGAGGATGAGGAAGAGATAAAGGATAAGGATATGGATGAGGATTACAAATTTGTTGAATGTAAAGCTGGATCATTGATTTTAATTCATAATTCTGTTTTACACAAAAGTGAACCGAATTTGTCAGAAGAATCAAGATATGCTTATACATTTCACGTTATTGACTGTAATTGTGAATATGACGAGTTGAACTGGTTACAAGTTCCTCCAAGCGAAGATGGCGGGACTGATTTTGCAAAGCTTTATTAATTGGTGATGAATGATAATGAGGTTATATGAAATTATGATAAAACAAAAACAGTGAATATATTCTTTTTATTATTAAATTTTGATCATTTTTATTGAATTTTTTAATTATATCCATCTATAGTTAGAATTCAAAATTCAAAATTCAAAATGAATTAGGTTGATAAAACCGAAAAAAAAGGGAAAAAACAAGAGAGAAAAAAAAACAGATTAAATAAACCGCAAAAGATAAAAAAAATAAAGATGATAGGCAAAGTGGTCTTATCACTTAGAATGATACTGGAAAGACATTTGAAAAAAATCGAAAACCAATAAAAAAAATTGAGAATTTGTATAAAACAGCCAAAAGTAGAAAAGTAGAATTGGAGAATTAAATGGTATCATCATGATAGTAAAACAGAGCATGCTGGGGATTCGAAGGTGCATGGCTGACATAGGAGCTGTTATCAGGAGGCCTTTCATTTCGTGTATTGCTAGCCAACATCGATTGGATTGATACAGCCATAGAGTGGATATTGTGGATGGGAGACCAGGCACTACCTAGGATATCCAAGCAGATGTGGCCATTGGAATATATGTGAGGATGAACAGGTATGGGCAGGTCGACGAAGCGAACAATGGGAGGCAGAAAAGGATAGTCACTGGTGATGTCGATCCTCAAGGTGTAAACCTCATTGCTGTAGAGAGGGTTGTTGGCCACCTTCATCTTGATGTACCACGTATCCAAGCTGTCAGACTCGACAAAGGTGATCACTGGGAGGTGTTAGTAGGTGCTGTGGGAGCTGTAAAGGAGAGGGGGCTACTTACAGTCGGACGTGTTGTCCTTCATGATCTTGATCTCGTTCATGACTCTTCTCCTGCTGCTGCTGGCCATTGCTGTGCTGTTTCTGCTGTGCTGCTTCTGCTGTTTGTGGTGGACGTGCTTCTTCTGCTTCCGCCACCAGCGCCGATCCACAAAACCACGCGTCACATGCTCGCCCCTCGCTCTCGTGCTTCTTCAGCTTCTTCTCCAGCTTCTTCTCCCTCTTCCACCAGTTGCACAGCAATGAATTACAATCCTTATGCCTATGACAGCTCCTCTCTCTTTGCTCGCGAGCCTTTGACCAGGTCCATTGCTGCTCAGTATGCTCCCCAGACCAGGTCCGCCGCAGGCCCATTTATCAATAGGAAAATGGTCGCTTTTGAGACCCATTGGCCCTTGTATGCTCTCGACTGGGGTGCTGTTGGCGAGTCTCAGGTTGTGGCCCTATCTAGCTATCGCGAGGACTCTGCAAACAAAATCATGGTGCTTCATGGCTTTCCAACCGAAAAGCCTTTGTCTTCCAGCAGCGGTAGTAGCAGCGGCAGTGGCAGCAGTGGCAGCAATAGCGATAATAGCATACCATTTCTGAGTTTAGATGACATTTCGCATCCAACCACTGGTCTAGATTTAAGCATAAATCTGAGCTTTAATGAAATTCAGAGAAAATCCAGCAGAGAAAGCGACGACGATGAGGATGCAAAACATTGGGGTTATGAATTCTTTGAAATTGCTGAGATCAAAGTCAATTACCCATGCACAAAAATACAATGGGATCCTATAATAAAAGCCGGTGGAAATTTGGGATCTGGCTCTCCAACAGGTGCCAGTTGCGAAAGGTTTGCGAGCTGTGGAAACAGTCTTAAAATCTGGGAAGTTCACATGAATTCTAACGATCCAAACGTCATTTGTGAGAAACTAAGTTTACCGAGATCAAGTAAACCCAATGTTGATATTGATGTTCATTCATTGGCTCCATTGACCTCCCTTGATTGGAATAAAATTGATACAAATATGATAATAACCTCATCAATTGACACTACATGCACAGTTTGGGATTTAAATCAAGGTGTAGCAAAGACTCAATTAATTGCTCATGACAGCGAAGTCTTTGATGTCCAATTTGTTGCAGGCTCAAAAGACATTTTCACTTCTGTTGGAAATGATGGTTCAATGAGAATATTCGACCTAAGATCTTTGAAACATTCAACAATAATTTACGAGCCATTACCTTCAGCTCCTAATGCCTCAATGACCTCTAGTCAGTCCCAATTAAATTACCCTCTATTAAGAGTCGCCACAAGTAATATTGATGAAGATATAATAGCAGCAATTGCTGCCAATTCTTCCTCAATTATAATAGTTGATCGAAGATACCCCGGCTTACCATTATTAACACTCGAAGGACATGATCGCCCTGTGAACTCAATTAAATGGCATCCAACTAAACAGGTCTTATTATCGGGTTCAGATGATTGTCAAGCGTTTATTTGGGATTTATCCAGTGGTGAAAAATCTCTAATTAGAAGCCAACATTTTCAACAATACTGCGAAAATAAATGGATCAATGGCACAAATTCAACAATTAAAAACAATGTAATTATTTGTCCATCGGCAGCTCATGGAGAAAACTATGAAATTAATAATGTTAGTTGGAACGTTACAGGCGACTGGTTTGGCTTGGTTTGTGGGAAAGAATTTCAAGGTGTTAAAATAAAATTATGAATTTACGAATTGTCATTTTTCTTTCGTTTCTTTTCTTTTTTTTCTTTTTTCTTTTTTCTTTTTTCTTTTTCATTTCCATTATATTTATATCTATATTATTTGTTATTCCTGTTATTATTTTTTACCTTTGTTTATATAGTTTTCCTCATATATCTTTCAGTTCATCCAATATGACATTTATTTATGGAACATTCGTAATTTGCTTTTTTTTTTTTTGCTTTAACCTCACGGCGAAGTATAAAAATTTTCTAAAATTGATTATGTCTCATTCTAAAATGTCTTTGAAAATCGATTGCTGCTCTCTTTAAACAACCACATATTAGAAGACCATTTTAATTATAATCTACAATTCACAATGTCCACAAGCCGAAGTCGTAATTCAGATCCTTGCAAACCCCAGGCTTGTGCTATTCAAGGTAATTAACCAAAACAACACGCTTTACTGAATAACACCAATAAAGAGAAAATATCGCCCATACTAACTTTGATAATACAAATTGCAGACTGCTTGAAAAGAACTAGTTACAACGAATCCAAATGCACAAAGTTGATCGATAAGTTATATTCGTGCTGCAGTAAATTCTATCAGGAAAATGGAGACGAAGCAAAAACAGTATGCTGTCCAATTCCACGACTATTGAAATTCAAGATCGAGCAAAGACAAAAAGAGAAGATCGATGCTGAGATATGGCATCACAACCACTGACTGGACTTTCTTCAACCATTTTTGCTCGCCCATATTCACATTCATATTCATATTCTACTCTACTGTGTCTATTGATAATGTACATTTTGAACCGCATAGTCAAACTATCGACGAGCATTGACACGACGTGTAGGCTGTTAAAACTGCTTCTGCCGAAACAAAAGCTGCTTACTCTGAGGTAGCCGCGAGCACGACAATCGTCAAAGACAATACGTAACGACCATGGAAAGGAACGAACCGTGACTCTGGGCACCTGTAAAAGACATTGTTGAAGAAAAAGAAGAGGATGGAGAAGAAGCAGGAGAAACGAAGCTATTTATACCGGTGGTGCGCGGAAGGGTAATTCTGTGCCGGTCTTTCTTTTTAGGTCTTCGGAAGAGAAGAGACGAAGGACACAGCGAGCTATGGATGAGAGAGTATGTAGATATGTAGTGGCTACGAATATAAGTACTTTATTTACAGCATCTGGGAGAAAATGTGCTCTTCTCAATGGCCTCCAGTAGTCTTGTGCTCATGACTTTCTTCTGTCATACTCATGGATGTTGGGAACAAATGACTTTATGGGCGCGTCGTCAACAACCCACAAACTGGTTCCTGAGAGATTGCTCATCGAGTTCTCCATTTTCACATTCTTCTCAAACTCAGCTGTAGCATCGTCGATATTAACTGGCTCAATTCCATTATCTCTCAATTGTTTTCTGAGCATTGCAACATGTAAAACCATCTTCATTTCTCTTTTTTGATTATTGCTTCTCTCGTTTAATATTTGCATTTCTCTTTTCTTTCTGGTTTTGTTAAAAGACATTTGTGCAATCGCTAGAGCCTTATGATTATTATTGATTTGTTCCACTACTTTTCCTTCCAATTCCTTTGCCTTCAAATAATTGTCAAATGAAAAGTATATAAAACTGATCAACAACAAGCCGAATCCATAATCTTTGACACTAAAAAATTTTGTGTTTCTTAAATGTTCATTGTATTGTAACTGAGACTGTGCTTGTTGTTGCTGTTGTTGCTGTTGTTGTTGAACTGGAGAAACATCATTTGAGAAATAGGTTGGTGGCTTTATATATCTTCTCGCCGGTGCAACGCTTTTAATTGAAGGTACTATTGACCTCACAAATGAGCTATTCTTGAAATAAACATTCATAATCTATTAATCTAGTAACCGAATAACCCAAATACTCGACTAATGTAAAACGTATCAAATCTATGTTCAACAATCTATCAACATTGATAGTCTATCATTAATGGTTCTACCATTATTAATTTTATCGCCATACAAAATCTAAATCACACACTACTTACCCTATTTGGCCAATCAATGCTCAGCACTACAGCTCAGTGAATATTGAGTAATAAATGTTAAAATGTTAAAATGTTAAAATTAGAACGTATAAATATTTGCTCTCGAATTGTTGCTTTTTATTATTTTCATTTCATATCATTAATATCATTCATCCATCATATCTGATACGTATCTTATCTACTAATCAAAAATAATGTACAAAATTACAACTATTAATTCACAATTCTAAAATAAATTAAAATTTAAAAAATAAAATAAAAAATATTTATTTCAGGATACTTTAATTTAGTGGTGACCATGATGACGACGAGATTCAGCAATAATTTTGTTCATTTCTTCGACCTTTCTCTTAGCACGACCAAATGATCCTAATCTTTTCTTACAAAGCTTTCTAGCACGCTTTTCACCAGTATTACGAATTAATTCAATGGTTCTTCTTTCATATGGTGCTAATCCACTAACTTCTCTGATAATTTCACGGACAAATAAAGCTCTCTTGGAAACTTTACCTTTACTGTAAGAAATTTTTGGAGCAACAGCCTTTGGGGTAACTTTGTGACCTTTGTTGATACCAACAGCAATACCTATTTGTAAATTTATTAAATATAAATTAGTATTTTGAAAATCATTTAATTGGGTCAAGAAAATCTAAAGATGCTAATGACATTAATCTTGTAATTGTTAAAAATAGATAAAACCAAAAACATAACAAAAGAATATCATGTTTAATAATTATTCCAAAAAATTGAGAAAATTTATAAAAATTTCTTTTCTTCTAATTGTAAACATTTCTAAGTTATAAATAAAATGTTTAGAAAATAAGCATATATTTGATTGTACTTGTCAAATTGAATTCTTTTTAAATTTAAATTGTTTATAAATATCTATAATAACCTTAATATATTATAATAATTGAAATCCATTGTTGTTAAATTGATTAACTAGAAATAAAAAAAACTAAATCTTCATCTTAAACTTTTATAGATTTAATAATAGATCCATTTTTTTAAGCGCCAATTTAATATTCGTTAAAATTAAAACAAAAATTCAACTAAAACAATTTATAACTCCATAAATTTTCAATAAACAATAAATGTAATAATTTTAAAAGTGGTTCTAATATAAAGTAATAATTTAAGGCTGTGCATTTCAATTGATATAATGCCCTATTTTTCAAATCTATTCAATTATTTAATATAAGTCAAAGTCATTTGGATCTATTGTTTCTTTAGTCTTTAAACAGACATACCTGATTTAGCCATTTTCTAGTATATTGATGTTGCTTCTTAGATAGTACGTTGGTAAGCTTCAATATGTTTTTATTAAATTATGACAATTTTCAATCACCAAAACAAAACAGGTCATCTGACCGTTCCCGTCTGGGTCTGGAAAATCCATTCACACTATTAAACAAAAAGAGTAATTGTGATCGCTGAAATTTATGTCATTTATAGAGCCCTGTACAATTAACCGTGACTTAATCAGGGCTTACAAGATAGAAATTCTTTAATATTGGTCTCAATTATTTCGATAGATATCTACAACTGATTTCCTTAAAAATGCTATTTACAAGCAAATTGGATTTACTCAAAAGTAACGATAAAGAATATTTAAAACAAAATTATTTATATTTCAGCCAGACTCTCAGGTAAAACACTTTTATTAAACCCTTAGATTAGCCTGTTTTTTCTTAGGTTTACTTTTGGCTTCACCACCATTTTTAGTTACAGTTGGTGTCTCAACGACAATTTTTTTAAAATCAAATTTAAGCTTTTCCAATTTTTTGATTAATTCTTCAATTGACAAATCTCTATTTTGGCGGGTGAATTCTGTTCTTGAAAACCCACTTTTAAGTTTGATTTTTTCAGCATGGTATAAATTAGCTAAGACTTTTCTTTTGCCAACTTTTATTTTTTGTTCAACACCTTTGATAGGAACTTTGAAATAGATTGGAGTTTTATTTCCTTTATTCTCATGCAATTCCAAACAATTATTTGGTTTTTTCATAAATTCCATTCTTCGTAAAACTTGATATCTTAATTGCCAACCGAATGGCCCGAGTTCTTTTATTCTTGCTGATTTTTCTTTAATCAAATAGTTATCAATTCCACCTTCTTTTTCGATTGTTCTCAATACACTTGCAACAACTTTGACCTCAATTAATTTCCCTAACGTTTCACTCCATAGTTTTTTTTTCAAAACATTCAATTTCCATTTTCTTCTATTTTTGGTAACAGAGTGATCGTTTTCAATATAAGAAAACCCACTTCTAATGAATTTACCTCCATATAGACCTCTATTACTTTGTTTGAATATATGTGAAGGACCATACTTATAAATAGGAACAGCTGGAGGTTTATTTGGAACATATTTACTCTTTCTTGGTTTGCCAGCTACTGGAATAGTGACTTTCTTTGTTTTACGACATTCTATCAATCTCCATGATTTATTCAATGTCAGGCTAGTAGAAAAATTCAACAGACTTTTGAATCCACCCAAAAAGCTTGTCTGGTTCTTGCCTATTAGACCAATCATATCTAAAATTATAAGCTTATTCACCTTCGAATTTGAATAGATGACATTTAATTCATCATTTCATTCGTTATTTTTCCAATCACCAAAAAGCAGCTTACCCGGGCTGGTAGCCAAAATTAAGCTCTAGCTCTGCAGATTTGATGATTTAGGAAATCTAGAATATCATTATTTATATTCTCAAAATTATTCAGATCTACAATTTTTCTAGATTGAAATGATATATCTTTATTTTATAGGCAAGATATCTGTTTATTAGTTAAATTTTAATTAAAATCTTTTTATAATTTCTGGTAGTCCAATATTTCATCCATAACTTAAATGCGATAACATTTTAAAACCAAAACAGATACATGTAGGTTTGATTAATGAATCTCAATAGTTTTTATCGCCAAATAGTGTTTGTAGTTCAAATAGAGGAAAAATAAAATTAATTTCAAAACATAACCAAATTTTTATAAAAAATTAGCCCGATAATCACTATATTTCAAAAAATAATTGAATCCAAATTAAAATTAATAATTAAGCAATAAAATTGAAAAACAAGAGTTTACTTTACGATACAAATCTGAATGACAATGATGCAATGGTATTGTTGATCATATATATAATACTATACTAGATGACAAAATCATGATCTTAATGTCGACTGAACTATGAATTAAAAACGGAAATCACAAACAAAACAAACAACACAAACAACACAAACAACACAAACAACACAAACAATACAAACAACACAAACAATACAAACAATACAAACAACAGTTCTGTTGCAAATAATTTTGGTTATTGAATTAAATCTTGAATCGAGATTTGGTAACTGAAATTGGGAATTGAGAATTGAGAATTGATTAAACATAAAACAAGTATAAAACAAGCATATACAAATGCAAAACAAACAACACAAATCTTTAAATTCTTTAAATTCTTCAAATTCTTTAAATTAATGTCTGTTAAACTCCATACTCTATGGCTTCATCGCTTTATAATATGTTGTCATCTCTCTTGTCCTCCTTGAGCTTCACCAACTTGGGAATCACATCTGCCAACAACACCATCTCGTTCTTGGTCTGCAAATCTTGGATGTCGCGGTTTCGGATGTTCACTGACTTGGACTCCATCTCCTGCTCACCCACAATGAAGATGAAGTTGTATCGTTGCATCTGCCCAGTTCGAATCTTCTTCTGCAACGTATTGCCTGACACATCAACGTCGGCCCAGAACCCATGCTCGCTCTTCAACTGCTCTTGCACTTGCTGCGCATACTCAAAGTACTTCACTCCCACAGGAACAACCAATATCTGTCTGGGCGACAACCAGAAGGGCCACTTGCCAGCATAGTGCTCCGTCAAAATGGCTGTCATTCTCTCAATGGACCCGTAGATGGCCCTGTGAATCATAACAGGCCTGGACACCTTGTTCGAGTCCTCAGAGTTGTACTCCAACCCAAATCGGTTGGGCAACTGGAAGTCCAACTGGATAGTTGCACACTGGTGCCATCTTCGCAATGCATCTGAGATCATGATGTCGATCTTGGGCCCGTAGAATGCTCCATCTCCCTCGTTGAGTTCCCACTTACCTCCCCAGGCATCGAGTGACTCTGCCAACTTGGCCTCAGCACTGTTCCATGTTTCGATCTCACCAACATACTTCTCAGGTCTTGTCGACAACTCCATCTTGAACTCAAACCCAAAGATCCCGTACACATACTTCAAAAATTCAAAGATGTTCGATATTTCGCTGCCAATTTGCTCCTCGGTGCAGAAGATGTGGGCGTCGTCCTGCTGGAATCGTCTCACCCTCGTCAACCCACTCAATGCTCCAGAAAACTCATTTCGGTGGATCACCCCAAAATCAGCGACTCTCCAGGGAAGCTCCCGGTATGACCTCTCTCTGGACTTGAACATGATGCAGTGCCCAGGACAGTTCATGGGCTTCAATCCAAAGTGCTCCTTTTCCACATCAAACGTGAACATGTTTTCCTTGTAGTTGCCCCAGTGCCCCGAAATCTCCCACAACTTGGAGTTAAACATGTTGGGCGTGATCACTTCTTCATACCCTCTCTTCTTGTACTGCGACCTTAGCAACTCAACTAGCGAATTGTAGATTCTGGCCCCATGGGGCAACCAGAAACACGACCCAGGCGACATTTCATTGAACAAAAACAATTCCTGCTCCCGCCCAATCTTGCGGTGGTCTCGCGAAGCTGCCTCAGCAAGAAACTTCAAGTGCTCGGTCATCTGCTTTTTGTCCGGAAACGAAATACCATAGATTCTCTGCAACGAGTCGTTGTTGCTGTCTGCCAAAAAGTACGACGACGAGTTCTTCAATATCTTGAAGCTCTTCACCTTCCCGGTGTTGGTCAAATGGGGCCCCATGCACAAGTCGATCAATGGCCCACAGCGGTACACTGTGGTCGACGAGTTGTCAGCAACCTTGGTTTGGATCATGTACGTCTTGTATTTCGAGTACTCAAACATCTTCAATAGGTTTTCCTTCGACACCACCAATCGCTCGAACTTCTGTTTCTGCTTGACGGCAACCTTGGCCACATTCTCAATCGCACTGAAATTGTCTGGTGTCACACTGTCCTCCACAGCAAAGTCATAGAAAAACCCATCAGACACTGGGGGCCCATGGCATAGAAGACACCCCAAATTCAACTCGCAGCTCTCTCCTAAAATGTGTGCTGACGAGTGGTGGAACACCTTTCTCCCATCCTCACTCTCAAAGTCCAAGAACTCCACCTTACTGTCTGTCTCTAGGGGCCTTTCCAAGTCCCATAGCTCGCCATTCACCCTGGAAATGCACTGTTTCTCGCCAAACGACTTGCCAATGCCATTTGCAATCTCCAATGGCGACGTCTCCCACGAGACTCCCTCAACGGTCTTGCCGTCCTTGAGTGTGATCTGGATTGCAACCCTGGGTTTCAATGCCACTTCCTTGTCGTATTCGGCTTTCAACTGCTCAAACAACTCAATTCTTGACTTGATGAACTCTGGTTGTGGATCAAGAAACAATGGGTTTTGGTTTCCCTTTGCCTTGAGTTTTGGCTTGGACTTCGCATTAGCATTAGCATTAGCATTTCCTTTGGACTTGGCCTGTTTGGAGGCCTGTTTTTTGTCATCGACTTGGTCTTTGATCTTCACGCTTTCTAGTTTTTCAGCGACATTGTCAACCTTTGTCTCTTCAGAGGCTGTCATGGTCAGATTGATCTAATTAATGAAATAAATAAGTAAACAAGTAAATAAGTAAACAAGCAAACTAAGTAGATAAGTAATCAATTAATGTAAAAAACTATTGTTGCAACTCAAATGGTGCTGCAAGATGCTCAGAATATGAAAAGTGTCAACAGTATAGTAGTATAGTATCTCCAAATATCAATAGCAGCTCAAATCCGCCACAGATGCTATCTTATATTTCGTTCTGCTCGAGCCCAATTGGTAAGGAGATTGTTGATAAATAACAGCACGGTATCTCTGAAAAATTTTTAGAAGCGATCCATGAGTCACTATCCGTGCCGTGGCTATCCGGCGGCATCCGTTATCGTTGGCGTTTCACCAGCCTGGTTTGTGTGTGGCACGCACACGCATTAGGCCGAAATAGGCTGTTGGATGTGGTGTGTGGCGGTGCCAGTGTCATTCCAAATTAGGAAAGTTTTAATTACTACGATTGAGCAAACAGATGTTTAATCCTAAATAAACTGTTATATAGAAATGAGAATTAGTCAAGCATACAAAACAAAACAAAACAAAATAACAAAAAAAAATAACAAAATATAAAATATAAAATATAAAATATAAAATATAAAATATAAAATATAAAATATAAAATATAAAACCTAAATACCCAAATACCCAAATACCCAAATACCCAAATACCCAAATATTCAAATACTCAAATACCTATATCCTCATTTCTTCGATGTCTTGATCGCAACTTTAGTCACTTTGGCAAATGTTGGTTCGGACTTATCCACCTTTTTAATTACACCAACACCAACTGCCTGTCTCATGTCCCTGACAGCAAATCTGCCGAGTGGTGGATACTCAGCAAATGCTTCAACACACATTGGCTTGAATGGGACCATTCTGACAATAGCAGCATCGCCGGATTTGAGTGACTTTGGTTCTTCTTCCAATGTCTTGCCACTTCTTCGGTCGATCTTGGTCAACAATTCAGAGAACCTGCAAGCAATGTGAGCAGTGTGGCAATCCAACACTGGAGAATAGCCGGCAGAGATGTGTCCAGGGTGGTCCAAGATAATAATCTGAGCATCAAACGACTTGCAGCCCTTTGGTGGGTCGTTCTTAGCATCGCCACAAACGTTGCCTCGTCTGATATCTTTGACAGAAACATTCTTCACATTGAATCCAACATTGTCACCTGGAACACCTTGTGGCAAAGACTCGTGGTGCATTTCAACAGATTTGACCTCAGTGGTGACACCAACTGGAGCAAAAGTAACAACTTGGCCTGGCTTGATCACACCAGTTTCGACTCTGCCAACTGGCACAGTTCCAATACCACCGATTTTGTACACGTCTTGCAATGGCAAACGCAATGGCTTGTCAGTGGGTCTGGTTGGTGGCTCAATCGAGTCAATAGCTTCTAGTAAAGTCTTGCCGCCATAATTTCTAACTTTGGTTTCTTTGGTCCAGCCCTTGTACCATGGACAGTTGCAGGAGGGCTCAACCATGTTGTCGCCATTCCACCCAGAGATCGGAACAAAAGGCACACTCTTGGGGTTGTAGCCCACTTTCTTGATGAAACTGGACACCTCTTTTATGATCTCCAAAAATCTTTTACCATCCCATTTGACAGAGTCCATCTTGTTCACAGCAACGATTAGCTGTCTGACACCCAACGTGTATGCTAGCAACGCGTGTTCTCTGGTTTGCCCATCCTTAGAGATGCCAGCTTCAAACTCACCAACACCTCCAGCAACAATCAAAATAGCACAGTCAGCTTGAGAGGTGCCTGTGATCATGTTCTTGATGAAATCTCGGTGCCCTGGAGCATCAATAACAGTGACATAGTATTTGGGTGTCTCGAATTTCCACAAAGCAATATCAATGGTGATCCCTCTTTCTCTTTCGGCTTTTAATTTGTCCAAAACCCAGGCGTATTTAAACGAGCCCTTGCCCATCTCAGCAGCTTCTTTTTCAAACTTCTCAATAGAACGCTTGTCAATACCTCCGCATTTATAGATCAAATGGCCTGTGGTAGTTGATTTGCCAGAATCAACATGGCCGATAACAACAATACTAACATGTTGTTTTTCTTTGCCCATTATTAATTTGATAATGCAATCACAGTATTTGATATAAAAAAAAA
>NW_017962942.1:0-18324 GCF_001661345.1 Ascoidea rubescens DSM 1968 | reverse complement strand
ATCCATCAATATGTCTTCCAGTATGCTTTTATTTGGTTTTAGAAGATATATAAATACGTCAAGAACCTGTCTTCTATCCTATCCATTCATCTGAATCTGCATTCACAAAATAATAACTGCTTTGACTCACTTTACACAATGAATATCAATCAACTGTTTTGCAGACAATATCACAACAATGATTCAAATAAAGCTAAAGTAATACAATCACGGAAATATCCTATTAACAAGCTTTCTATTGAGTTGGTCAAGGCAATATTCAATCAATTGCCAATGAATATATTGTGGCTATTCAGCTTATCAAACAGCAATGTGATTACGTTTGCAGCATCATCATTACTATTCAGGGATGTATTGCTAACCGATCTGCCTATTATCAATGAACAACAATTTTTAAAGATTCGCTTCAATCATTTGCATCTATTTGAGCTGAATATATTGAATTTTTGTACAGTTTGGAGAATGTATTTTGAATATCTAGACAAAACGAGAAGCTTTGATATTCTCAACCAACTAGCAAGGAATCCAAACAAAATAGAACATTTTCGGTTTTTTGTTAATGTTTTCGAGTTGCTTGAAGACGCAAATTTGACTCGTATTAGAAACATTGCACAGCTGATATCAAGTAACTCAAAATATTTAAAGAATACCACCATATACTTTGGATGTCCAGACTGGTCTCGTTTGTCAGGAGTCTTGAAAACACCTCATACCAAATTTCATGATTCACATACAATCAACTATCATCATTTTAATGATTCAATTGATTGTTTTTATCAAAGCTTCATTGAAATAAATTTGAATAATGATTTTCATTTTATTACATTTGCTAATAGCATCATCCAAAAATTTACTTTAGAAACTATGGTATTTTCTTTTATAAATATACTCAAACTTATTCAGCGCTACCTGGATGAAATTGTAACTGCTGATAAATTATTTAATTTAAAGAGATTAACAATATCTCATAAAGAGACTAGAATAGTTAGAAGATTAGACAGATTGATCAATCTAAAATACTTGAACTTATCAAATGGGGTAATTCAGAGAATTGAAAACTTAGATACACAAAAAAATTTAAAAAAATTGATACTAAGACGTAACACAATCCCAAAAATAGAGAATCTAGACCATTTGGTCAATCTAGAGTATTTGGATTTATCACGTAATTGGTTAATTAAGAAAATTGAAAATTTAGATGGGTTGATAAATTTAAAAAACTTAGAACTATCACATACAAAAATTGTGAAGATTGAAAATTTAGATGCTTTGGTTAATCTTACAGAGCTTGACTTGTCTAGCAATTGCATCAACAAAGTTGAAGGATTGTCGAAATTAACCAAATTGAATAAATTAAATCTCAGTCAGAATTATATTAATGAGTTTCCTTATTTTTCAAATTTGATTTATTTAACTAGATTAAACTTGGTGGATCAGATTTCCAAAATTTAAACTTAAAAATATAGAAAAATTAAAATATTTAAAAGTTCTCAAATTGAATGATAATATAATTGATCAAATAGAAATTGACAGGGCACGAGGATTAATTGATGATAATTTGAATTTTTCTAACAATTAACCAGTTTCAGTATTGTAAGCAGTTTATTGAAAACGGTTGTCGAGTTTTTTTAAAACTTGGGACATTTTTCTCAAACATTTTTGGCAATTTGAGGTTATGTTTCCAACAACACAAACATCGCTAATAGCTTAGGAGAAGTCTTCTATCTGTTTGTGCTTTACAATTTACATAACACATAGATTCTATTGACAATAATCAAAACATTTCAAACAATAAAAGCAAAATGATGATTAAATAAAAACACAAAACGGAATTTTTTTATCAACATCGTGATTACTTTGAGGAACGAGACCTTGGAGATTCGCAGACATATCCAGTTCTGGTGTATTATTTTTATTCAAACGAAACAAACGGAGGATAATTGTTAGTTTATATGAATTTGGATTGTTCATGAGAATACAACTTTTATATTTGAGTGGAATCGAGAACCAAAACCATAGAGATGGGTTGCATACTTTTTAGATACACATGTCTGTAGGCATATGCATGCAGCATCTGCGCAGTACAACTCAACATGCAGAGACCCTTCCAAAAATTGTTATTACGAGCATTTGCTGAACTGGAAATGTATATGAATATATATATAAATATGTATTTTTGTAAAGTTTACAGAATATTGGCTATCAAAATATTAGAATCCCAAGCCGATTCTACTACACTCAAGCAACAGTAAAGCTGTTCGAATAAAAATCATCTGGTTCTTGGATGTTCTTAATATAATCCAAATCTAGCATATGATAGGGCTGTTTTAAATCAGACCATCCTAAAAATGGATTACTAGCAATAAACCCCAACGTTTTCAATGTTTCAAATTTCAATGATCGATAATAATCAAGATCCGTTCCAACTTGAATGTTTTCTTCTTGTCTGTTGACTCCCAATGTCATGAACAAAATAGTTAGAATTCGATACTCATCTTTTGTCACATTAGCCGAACCGCCGTGGTAGCATGAAGCCAACATAAAAAAACAATCGCCCTTTTCCATCTCAGCATGAACACAGTCTTCGTCTCTTGGTCTTGCAAAATGTCCCCATTTGTGAGACCCTGGAATAAATCTGGTGGTGCCGTTTTTCTTGGTGGCTTTATCTGATAGACATAAAACTGTACCAAGAGCTGAGTCTGATCCATATTCATATTTGTCCATTGATTTTTTGATTTGGTGATGAATCATGTCATCTCTGTGTAGAACTTGGTTTTTCGCTCCCGGTCCAATACTGAATGTAATACACGAGTTGTGTTGAGGGCTTGAATATCCAGTCACAATCTTGTCGCCAATCCAGAATGCATTTTCTCTACCCAAAAATTTATTCGACACATCAACATTCAACGGATGATTCATAAACGACTCAGCGCATGTTTTGGATTTAATACACATCCCAGTAACTCTTTTGGTTTCTGGTGGAAAAAAATGTCCATCCCAATCTTTATCTTCTTTGATTCTGGGTGCAATGTCTTTCAAAATTTGATCGCAAGTGTCTTTTGAAAGATAATTTTTCACAACACAACCACCGTACATCTCTAACTTTTCAGCAATTTTCTCAGATGTGACTGGCTCAGAGACCGTCAAATCTTCTAAAGTACATTTGATAGCAACATCCCTCTCATCGACCTCAGGTGGTTCAACCAAAATTTCATTTCCATTTTTGTAAAATTTGAGCTTTTTAACACTATTCGAAGGCACTGAAAAAAGTTTGGATGGTGAAATATATTCCCTTTCAGCAACAGCAGCCATATCTGCTCAACAATTCAGAACTATTCAATGATTCTTGATAATTCAATAATCAGTTTGATTAAATAATTTCATGGATTTCATGGATTTCATAGCTCAGTAGGCCAGTTTGGTTGTCATTTATATAGTATTTTGAGGCTCATTCAACTGGTTTATTATCTGATCAATTAATAAGAACTCGGTTGATGTTTCTGCACCACCAAGTTCAGCGAAATAAACGAGTGACTTTGGTTGTTTTAGCGATTTTTTCTGTGAATTTGCATTTTTTTTTATCTCGCAAACACTTCTCCAACAGTTTTGACCAATAAAATCTCAACAATTATTCATTTAATAGTATAATAACTGCGGATTTGCTTTTTGGAGTGGTGATAGAAAACCAATCAAAATGCGGCTATGTACACTGCTTTAAGTTATTTTAGCCGCGATAAGGATTTTGGATTTTCCATTGATAACAACTCCAAAACTCATTTCTTTAGTCTGACTTTATTTGATAGGTTTATCTGATATTATCTGATATTATCTGGTTTTATCTGGTTTTATTTAGTTTTATCTGGTTTTATTTAGTTTTATTGGTATTATACCTGTCTTCAAGTTATATCATAGTCTCATTTGTTTATCAGTATGCTGCTTCAATTGGGCACTCAATAATTATATATAAGTCTATCAACTTTATCATTTCCGAAACTTTAATCGATTTTTAATTTCTGCACAACTTTCAAAGATAACAAGCCCAATATGAAATAAAATGGTATTAATACTGCAAAAATTATCTGTTTTGGTCTCACACTGAATAAAATAAAACAAAAGACAAAACTGATAATTCGATACAATACATCAAAATGGAAAAGGTCGATGTTGTCATCTCGCAAAAAGAAGTCACCCAAGAGGGTTATGTTTCTGATTTGAAAAAAAACTTCTCCAGATTGTCCTTGTTGGGTGTGAGCTTTGGTCTAGCAAACTCATGGTTTGGTGTTTCTGCTTCATTGTCCATTGGCATTGCCTCTGGAGGTCCTCTATTGATTGTGTATGGATTGATAATTGTTTTTTTCTTCAGTCTCTGTGTTGCTGCCACATTGAGTGAATTGATCTCTGCCTATCCAAACTCTGGTGGCCAATACTACTGGACATTTAAACTAGCCCCAGCCAAATACAAAAGGTTTCTTTCGTTTGCTTGTGGAACAGTGGGCTGGATTGGCTCGATCTTTACAAGTGCTTCTATCACACTAACTGTCTCAACAGCAATTGTTGCAACGTACAGTTTAAACAACCCGAATTACGAAATAGAAACCTGGCACATTTTTCTAACTTTTGAATTGTTCAATGTGTTTGTTACATTGTTTAATTTATGGAGCAAGCCGCTACCAACCTTCACCACAATTGCACTATGTGGATCGTTGACAGCCTTTACTGTATCTTTGATAACATGTCTTTCGTGTTCCTCTGGCAGTTTTGAATCTGCTTCTTTTGTGTTCAAAGACTTCACCAACGGCACAGGCTGGTCGACTGCAGGTATAGCTTTCATTGTTGGTCTAGTTAACCCTACATGGTGTTTTGCCGGAATTGATGCTTCCACTCATTTGAGTGAGGAGGTGCATCAGCCAGAAAGAAAAATCCCCTTTACTCTTATGACTACTGTTTGCCTAGGATTTTCAACAGCATTTGTTTACTGCGTGAGCATGTTTTTTTGCATCACTGATAGAGAATCAGTGGTCAACTCAGCATTGCCTATTCTTGAAATCTTTTATCAAGCCACTGGGAGCAAAGCCGGTGCTATTGTGTTGGAGTCATTGCTAATCTTCAATGGTTTGTTTTGCAACATTTCGAGCAACACATGGCAAAGTCGATTGTGCTGGTCTTTTTCTCGTGACAGAGGTATTCCAGGCTCAAGATGGTGGTCTCGAGTCCATCCCAATTTGAAATCTCCAATCAATGCTCACATCATGTCTAACTGCTGGGTTGCTGTTATTGGCTGTATTTATATGGGCTCCACAACTGCCTATAATGCCATTATAACCGCTTGCATTTTGCTTCTTTACATATCCTATTCAATTCCCACTGTCTGTTTATTAATTTATGGAAGAAACAACATTCCTCGTGGCCCATTTTTTCTTGGTAAGCTTGGGCTAGTGTGCAACGTATTGACACTTATCTGGACCTTGTTCTGTTTTATTTTCTATGCATTTCCTTCCACAATGCCCGTAGAAGCTTCATCCATGAACTACGTTGCTTGTGTATATGTTGGTGTTTTCATTTACATCGTCACATATTGGTTTCTTAGAGGAAAGAGAACTTTTGTTTTTCCAGAAGAAAGGGAAACCAGAATTTACATAACACAGTCACCCAAAGAACAGTTTGTTTGAATCGGCTTTTGCAGCTTCTTCGGTTCAACAAGCTTGTTTCTTAATTTTTGACTTTTCAATTATTCTTTTCTTCTCTCTTCCCCCTCCCCCCCACCTTTTTTTTTTTTTTTCACATTTGATTATAGACATTTAATATTCGCGTTTTCTATTCCTTCTGCTCTTTCTATTCTTTCTGCTCTTTCTGCTCTTTCTGTGCTTTTAAATGATAATAAATTCCACTCCAGACTCTAGCCATTCCTTTCCTTGCAATACGCTTTCCCATGATGTTTGACTGTCCCAAATGTTTTGTAATATTCTTTTTAATGTCTTCACATTACCAACTTTGAACACAAAATAGATTTGATCCAAAAAATCAATGATAACTTTTTGATATTCACTGTTCTTATTGCATTCACATCCAATTGTAGAAATCACCCAAACCATTTGAATTGTCGTCACATTTGGATGTTGGAGCTGTTTCAAAATGTCAAAAAACTCCACAACCAAGTTGCAAATAATGATCTTATAATTTTCAATCTTTGTTGCATTTAGCAATGAAATGTGGATTGCAATTGTCCAACATTTCACTACTTTTAAACTCAATAACGATTCACTGCTATAGCGTTTCAATGGCATATAATCTCTATAATTTACAAGTCTTTGCTTTATGTCATTATAGAATTCCATTTTTTCCACCTTATTATAACGATTGTTGCCATTGTTGCCATTGTTGCCATTGTCGCCATTGTTGCCATTTTTAATATGAGTGAGTTCGTGTTTGAGCACTGCTATTTTGCTGATGCATTCTATTATTTCGGCTGGACATCCCATGATCTCAAAGATTGTATTATCTCCCGGATCGTTAAACTCCATCCAATTGACCTCGAATAGTGGAAGTCGACAATCTGCAGACGTTATAGCCATTAGTGCGTCTGTGTATTTTAGTTGGTATACCAATTTTTTCGACGCTTGTATTATTTCATAGTTCTCATTGTTTTTGTTCACCACTTCATGTTTTAAATTCTGCGATATAATCGATCCAACCCTCAAAAACACCCTCGAAATCGATGCTCTACCAGAGTCCAAACATGACCCTAGCAAAAATACATATACTAGCAATAGTATTGAGTATTTGTTTATTTGCTCCAAATTCTTTTTCTCATCGGTGTTTAGCAAATTTTTCATCGAATTGAAATAAAGAACCTTGCTAGGCACCTTGTGGCAGCTAACATCGTAATCCGAATGAAGCAAATCGGGATATTGGTTGATGTACTGAAACAAGTATTCCACTATCTTGTCAATGTAATAAGCACCCTTTGCATTCAACTCCAAATGAATGTATGATAGAGCCATGATACAACATTTGGCTAGTTCAAAATCCCCATGCTTCAAAATCACCTGTGTCCACTTTAACGTCGGCTGAACCTCGCAAATTTTCGAGGAGAACTCAAAAAAGTTTTTCAAAATGAAATTTTCCTCGTCTTGAGTGGTTTGCAAATCAATACAGTATTCTTCTAAAAACGATCCTATTGGAATGATGGGCAAAACAAATCGATTCAACCCATCAAAATTTAAATTTAAATCTTTAACATCTGCCTTCTCACCATTTGCACTTGCCCCCATCTTGACACCATCAGCTTTTGCACCGCTTTCACCATCATTATTATCAACGTCACCAGCATCATCACCAGCGTCAGCATCAGCATCAGCATCAGCATCAGCTTCTAGCTTGTCGTGACGTTGAAACTTATACCTTCTTGCAAATCCTTCGCATTGTCTTTTCGATTTTTTGCAGTTGTTGCAGAATGGCTGGGTCTCATCGCATTTTTTTTTCCTCTTCTTGCAAGTCAAACAGCCGTTTCTGCTTCTCTTGAACTTTGTCTTTCTGTGTGTTTCTTTATCAACTTTGCTCCTCATTGCTCGGCTTTCCATTGCTCGGGTCCATTGATGCAAGAAATAACAATGGCGATTTCATTGGAGCATCTGCGACAGGCTGTTGATGAGAAGAACTGATAAGCAGGAGGTTGGATGCACGCTCATAACAAACAAACAAACAAACAACAGCGTGGGGTTGCGAGCATATCTTGCTCATTCTATATCTGTATCGTTAGTCTAGCTCTACGCCTCTTGGTTGATGTGGAGAGGGTTGGAGGACTGTTCTGTTGTGGAGCACAGGCTCCTTCCCAAGCATCTTGAAGACCCAGCCAACACAGCTCTCTGTGGATTGAATATTCAGCATCCAATACATCAGTGAAGAGATATGGTTGCAGCTTCATCCACAAACATGCGCGGTAGCTGCGGGTATGCATATACTACCGTGATGGTGGATCTCAGTCAGTGTGTGCGTGTGCGTGTGTGCGTGTGTGCGTGATGGTGCCGGAATATCTGTATCTGCTGCAGACTGCACACGGATACAACTATCGCATCATCATGCATGTCTATTTTCAAATACTTTGCTTTCCTTATTCTAGATTTGTTTGTATATATCTTGAATCTATTGTATAATAAAGTGCAACACATAGCATGGCTTTGTAACAAATGATCCGGAATACAATCATCTATATCAACAAACACCAATGTATATATATATATACATATATATACATATACAAATACTTATTATTTCATATGCCAACCTTGTTCTATAGTGAACATAAATTAACATACAAACAACAATTGTCATTAGATACAAAGAGGACCACATACATGAATTATATTTAAAATCATTCAACAGCTATATTTACCTATTTTAAATTTACTTGATTTTAAATGCTTGAATTCTAAATAACTAGATTTATAGAAACAAAATTTATGTTATATTTAATTAATATAGCCTGAATAATTTTGAGCAAACACTAAAATTTGACAAAACCTGCCATAGAATGATATGGTTATTTAGTAACAATTAATGAATTTTTTGATATAATTATACATTTTGCTATGGCTATGAGGAAAAATAGCTTCACTACTTAGTGAGCTGTTAAAAAGATTTTTAATTCATTTTTGAAGAATTTTCATTGAGTTTTTTCTTATTGAACCATAATTCTAACAATATTCTGGTTTTTGTTTATCGGTTTTGTGTCAATTTTTAAAGGGTATTTGAATATTTGCTTTTATTTGTAGATTTTAGCTTTAAAATTGATTCAATTAATCGATTAAAAAATAGGTTCTCTAGTACAAAAATCCCAATGTACATAAATCAAAAATTCAAGACAATCTTTTGTGAATATATACTGAGTTAACAACCCAGCCATTCAATGAAATCTAGTGTCATAGATATTTTTTAATAACAATTTTGGCTATATCTTGGTACTGCTTATTCATTTTTTTGATACTATTTCTATTTTCTGGTATAAAAGACTATGTGTTTAAGTATTTTTACTGCTGTTTTGATATTTTACCTATTATCAGCTGGATGAATGCTTTGTTACTATTTTTTAGGTTTAAATAATTCGGTTGATATTAGATATATGTTTTATATATCTCTATCCTAATGAATATTGTGGATATTAGCCTGTTATCCAAAACCAGATTTCAAGAATTTTCATCCTTCGAAAGAGTTTAAATGATGAGAATGTGAAACTTCATTTCTGTATTTTTGTTGTTAGCTTGCATATTTAAGTTGCATGCATCAAACTGCAGAGATTATGTTGACATGCATGGGAAATTGTTTTGACAGATTGACAATAAATCCAGCTCAGAATTTTATTTTTTCTGTGGAACCTCTGATACTGTAAATAAATCTGACGGCACAGTATGCGGTGATTTAACTAACGGGAATATGTGTAGTATATTTCATTTTTAAAAATAATTGCGTTTTTAAAAAATGTTTGAGAATATATCTTCAAGTTTTTTAAAAATTTTGACGTTGATTGTTTCACATTTGTAGAACAGAGATAGTTAAATTATTGCGAATTTTAGAAGTCAAGAACGTTGGCATTGAGAAATAATAAAGAATGTTGAGTGGATATTGAAGTAAATATAATTAACATTTATAATTAAAGCGAATAAAAGATAAAAATAATAAAGTGAGACTTTTAGTAGTTCAATTTGAAATTTTTATATTTTTAAATTTATAAATTTATAAAATCCAGCAAAGTTGTAGAAGCTGTAGAAAAACAAGAATACCAATTATTTATAAGTGTATAAAATTTAGTGACAAATTATATTTTATTGTTTGGATTATTTATTTATTTTAAATAAATAAACAATTAAAAGTCCATAATTATGACTATCATACAAGGAGCTGTATTGAAATGCGAGATTTCGTAACTTTTGTTATTTACGATGCGTTTTATTTAAAATAAATACTATAAAAGAAAAATTGGAAAGGAAAAAAAAAAGCAAAGATGAAACGATTATTGAGATAATTTTTTAATCTCATAATGAGATTCAGCTAAATTATTTGAAACGTCTAGGAATAAATAATATTCTTCATTTATAGAATCAATTAAACTTTGGAGGCTATTATTGTTAAGTAGATGGTTGTTTTTCCACTGAACATTTTGGTAGTTTTTGTTGTTAATATTTTTAGATAAAATTCGGTTTTTTGAGTTGTTATTTTGTGGATTTTGGTTATTTTGGTTTTGATTATTTTGGTCGATTTGGTTATTAATTAATAGTAGTCTATTTGTATTATCTTCTAGATCATTAAAAGATAATTCGATATCGTTTAGTAAAGTGTTTAAGGTGTTATATTTGAGCTTGAATTCAATTAATTTATCTTGAAAGAATTTATATAGGGATTTTGTTGAATTTTTGTTATTTTTTGAGATTAAATTTTGATTATTGATGGTGTTGTTAGGATTGGAATTGGCAGTGGTTGTAGTTGTGTTTTTGTTAGGATTGTTGTTGTTAATATTTGGAGTAGGATTATTCATTAGATTTGACAATTTTTCTAAGTTGTCTAATATTTGTTTTGGGTTTGAGGAGTCAGATAAAGTGATGTTAATATTTTGGTTATTTTGGTCATTTTGAATTTGTTGGTTATTATTTTGGTTAATATTTTGAGTAGTATTTTGGTTGTTGTTGAGATTTAGGATTGATACAATATTTTCGCAAGTTTGAATTAAAGATAGGGATTTTTTTTTCAAGTCGTTCAAGCAGTTTTTGTCATTATTTAGGGAGTTGTTGATTGAGTTTAAATTGATTGATAAGAAGTTGATATCGTTTGGGATTGACTTAATTAGATTATGGTGAATGGATTTATTTTTGATGAGAGATTCGTAAACTTTAAACTGGTCATTAATTAAATCATTCAACTGTTGAATTTCGTTTTGATATGGAGTTGGTAAATCGCTGACTCTTGTTAATAGAGTTATAACAGGCAATTGGTTGTTGATGCTAGTGGTGTTATTGTTGGTGGTCAAATTGTTGCTTAGGTTATTAGAAACAGTGGAGTTGATGATATTTGTATTATCAGTATTAGAAATAGAATTAGAATTAGTATTTGGGTTGGGGTTTGTGTTTGAAATAGGATTTATATTTGTATTTAGATTTGTATTTGTATTTGTATTTGTAATGGGGTAGGAGAAAAGGTTATTGGTTGGCTTAAAAGCAAAGGCATTGCCGGTGTTATTGTTATTATTAGCAGTGGGAGTAATTGTGATGTTGGTATTAAAAGGAGTAAAATTAAGTTTTTTTGTTGGATTAGGATTGAAAAGATTATTATTTTGATTTTGATTTTGATTTTGATTATTGGTATTGGTGTTGAAGCCAGTGGGATTGCCAAACAAGTTTGAGGTGGGAGCTGGGGTTGGATTGAAGCTGATGTTCCTCTTCAAAGGATTATTAGCATCAGAGTTATTGTTGGTACCAAAGTTGAACATTTGCAAAGGCAGCGGGAATTCTAATTCAAACGACAGTAGATGGAATGTTTAGATGGTGAAAGATTGAAAGTATTATTGTTGATTCATTTGTTTTGTTGGAGAAAAAAAAAGAAAATAGAAAAGCAGGGGGCATGTGACGGTGCGAGACCGGCATTATGGGTTGAGGTCTGTTTAATTTTTTTTTCGCAAATACAACCGTGGCAGTGGTTGGCGACAACCATACACATTGCCTGCGCCTCTATGCAGAAACCTTTGGTTGCTTTTCTACTCGATTAGTTTCAAATGTGACGGGGGCACTGGTTGTGGATAATTAAGGTTCTGCGAGGAATCATTGATTGTTCAGATTGTTTTTCGGTGCGTGAGTTTCTTTTTCAGCGCTGGCAAATATTGGAGAGGTTTCTTCAGAGCTGCTGGATTAGGAACAGCCGACAGAAAGTGAGTAGCGGATGGAGAAAGCTCAGAGAAAACGCGGCAAGGGTGGCAAGAGTGGCGAGGGCCGTGAAGGTTGAGGTCCAGAAACTTATAAAAAGCAGAACTCCTGACTTGCTAGGATAGCGAAAAATAGCAGGAAGTGTTAATGAATAGAGAAGGGAAAGAGTGCAAAGGAGATATTCGAGTAAACTTTAGCAGAGGTTGGTAGCGAAGCATTGGTGAGTGCAGTATAATTAGAAGCATTTTCCCAACCACACCGTTATCGTTGAAGTATAAATCCCTTCCTGGATCCAGCAGCTCGAGCAAGAGGTGCAAAATTCATTTGGAGACTTGGGTCACGCTCCGTTTTCCCCAAGCAGAACGAGAAAAAGCCCGCGCTCGGACACAGTGCGGTTCCCGATTGCAAAGGGGCGTGGTGGACGCGGCGATTGGCTGGACGGGTGCGCACCCGAGCCTGGCACAGAGTGGGAAGAAGACGGTGAGAACGAGCGCCGCAGCGCACGCGCGTGTGCGTGTGCGGGGTGCTTCAAAACCCGGTTTCCTCCCGCACGCAAAACCAGGCGCTGGCGATGGCGGCCAAACCGCGGCGGTTGTGTGTTTCCACAACCACGGGAGACGGAGGGCATGCTGTGATTGGCCCGCGGCGTGTGACCACGGAGACGGAAGGCTGCAGCAGACCCGTGGTAACGAGACCCGCACCAGGGAGGTGGATGAGGCCTGGGTCTGGGCATCGATGAAAAATATTGGCGAAACATTGGCGAGACGCAAAGACGTTTGGATTTTCTCAGCGAGCATTTCAGAAGATTTTGCAGGTGAAGAAAAAGCGAGAGCGTTGAAATTGTCAGGCCTTAAAGAACGAGCAAAAAGGTGTAGTTTGAGCTGATCTCCAAAGCTCGAGTAATCTCAAACAGTTTAACATATTTTTCAACTCCATTCTCAACTCCAGCTCCAACCTCTGGCCATTCACTGCACTGCTAATAATAAAGCCAATAAAGCTCATAACACTAACAACACTAACAACCAACAAACACAACAAAAACAAAGCTCTGCTTCCTCTTTTTTCCCCCAGAACAGAAACTGCAATTTGGGCTTGGATCATCTTCCACTTTTCTTATTGTCTCTCTTCCACTTTTTCATTATAAATACTTCTCTTGGTCCGTATATTCTTTTTCTTTATTCGAGTTCTTTAGCTTTTATCAGATCTATTCTTTAACGAATATTCTTTTATCCTCAGCAACTCTTATAATCTTCAAGATATTTCCTGCTACTGGATAATATTTTTTAATATTTTTTAATATTTTATAACTTTCTATAATATTCAGTAATACTCCATAAGCTCTTTCAGCTACCATCCAGACTATCTTCTCTTTCTTTCTGCCAATTTCACCACTCACACTTGTTAACACTACTTTTCCTATAAATTTGATATAAATTATTATACATTTTTAATTTTATCGTTTTTTTTTTCCCTTTTCTTCTTTTTACTTCTTTTCATTCTCGCACCACAGTATCTTCATCCTTTTTTAGACTTACAATTCTTCTCAATTTTCACTGCTTCTCACTAATATTCATTCAAAATGACTGTCTCTTCTGACTTTATCTCGTCTCATCCTGACACTACTTCTCCATCTGTTATTCTCAACTCTTCATCTCTTTCTCCCTCTATTTCCAGAAAAGACTTGTTCAACCAAATTGAATCCTTCAACTCAAGCACATCGAATACCGCCAAATTTAAAGAAATCTTCAACCAGTTTGCTACCAAAAATCAAAAAAATCAAAAAATTCTCAACTACTCTAATTTCATCTCAATTTTATCTCAACCAATCCAAAATTTAGACTTGTACTCAAATTCAATCGACCTATTAGACTCCTCAACCATATCAAACCTAGACAAGATGAACTTCAAAAACAGTTATCACGACTTTATCAAATCCCACAACCACATTCACAAAAACAACAACTCTAACGACAACATTAAAAACACCGAAAACTTGAAAAACGACTTGCTCTTGAACAAAAACCTATTACTAAAACAAAACAAACTCTTTGGCTTACTTTTCATCATAGCTGATCAAAACTTAAAAGGTTACCTCAGCGAAGACGACTTTATCAATTTCTCTAAAACTCTCTACTCCAACGACTCCCAATATAAACTAATCTTTGAATTTTTCAAAAGATTCCAACTAAACTCCTCCAAATCAAAAAATTTAGACCTAATTCAGTTCAACAAAACGTTAAATGACCTCCACCAATACACAAGCTCAAACAATATCGACGACGACTTTTTAATCGACATAAACAAATTTGCCTCATACTACCTCGATTCAATCAACTCAAATGAGCTCTCCTTCTCGTCTTTTAACAACATTCTTGTCAATGAACTATCAAACCAGAAAATCACTCAACTATTCAACAAATTCAAAACAAACCACAACCTCGTCTCTCTAAACAATCTATCCAAAATCATTCAACTAACATACAGCCACAAACTATCCACTCTTTTAATTCAAAACTTATCAATCTTAAAAGACTTTAACCAATTCACAACAAAATCTAATAACGATTACTACATCAACTACTCAAACTTGAAAATATTGACCAATTTATTCAACAAATTCGATCTAGTCAACCAAATCATTCACCAAATCCAAACAGATAATGAAATTATAACAAAAAGGGACTTCAACAAAGTCATCGACTTAAGCTTCAACAAATTGAACAACCTAACTTCCTTCACTCCAAATGAAGTCGACCTATTATTCTACTTGATCAAATCAAACTCATATTCAAACGACTATGACCATCTCACTAAAAATGACTTTTACAAAATCTTAAACCCAAACCATTACAACAACTTGCTTTTCAACTACAAACTACACAACCTAGAAAATTTCAACGAGCTTGAAAACGAAATCAACCCCAACTCAATCTCAAACTCTCTCGACCCAGATGACGAAATCAACGTTGGTATAAAATTATCCTCCTCAAAATTCATCCAGTCTCTTGAACCTTACTTTCAAAAATTAACTCACTTAAGAAACATTGATGCATTCTCCTTCTACCCAATTTTCGACTCAATGTACTTATTCGTCTTAGGTTCCATCGCTGGTATCATCGGCGCAACCATGGTTTATCCTATCGACTTGGTCAAAACAAGAATGCAAAACCAAAGAACCCGATTATACAAAAACTCAATTGACTGTTTTGTTAAAATAATAACCAAAGAAGGCCCAAGAGGTTTATATCAAGGTCTAGGCCCTCAATTAGTCGGTGTCGCTCCTGAAAAGGCCATCAAATTAACTGTCAACGATTTAGTCAGAGATCTTTCCAAAAAGTTCACTGGGAAGGATAACATCCCCCTCCCTTTTGAAATTTTGTCTGGTGGTTGTGCCGGTTTCTCTCAGGTTATTTTTACAAATCCTCTTGAAATTGTTAAAATCAGATTACAAGTTCAAGGTGAATCCATTGCCCAAGCCACCATGGCTGCTGCTGCTGCTGCAACAACCGAAGGGGCTGCTTCTGTTATCATTCCCATTAGAAAATCTGCCATTCAAATTATCAAAGAACTAGGTTTCAGGGGTTTATATAAAGGTGCTTCTGCTTGTTTATTAAGAGATGTTCCATTTAGTGGTATTTATTTTCCTGCTTATGCCCATATCAAGAAGGACTTTTTTGGTCTAGATGTTAATGATCCAACCAAGAAAAATGAATTGAAAACATGGGAGTTGTTGGCTGCTGGTGCAATGGCCGGTATGCCTGCTGCTTATTTTACAACTCCAGCTGATGTTGTTAAAACCAGGTTACAAGTTGAAGCCAGAAAGGGCGAAACTGTCTATAATGGTATTATTGACGCTTTTAGAAAAATTGTTAGAGATGAAGGCTTTACAAGTTTGTTCAAAGGTGGTCCAGCAAGAATTTTCAGATCTTCTCCTCAGTTCGGTTTCACTTTGGCTTCATATGAAGTGTTGCAAAGACTCTTCCCATTAAAACACAGTGATGAATATGAAAAATATCTTGAGAAAAAGAATACCTCTAGCGCTGGTTTAGCTGACTACTCTCAATTCATCAATCCTTCTGTTCAAGAAAAAGAAGTTGAATATTTACAAGCTTCAAATAACTCTCAAAATGGTCTTTTTGTTCCATCAACCTACTATTACAAGAGTGCTGAAACTATCAAATTATTGTTGGATGTTGATTATAATTTTAACAAGTTTGATTTTAGTGTTTACCAAAAATTCCAAAAGAACTACTCCAAGGCCTAATTGATAGATCACTTGAACTTGATAAAGAGCTATAAATTATAAAAATACTATATTCAGTATTCTGCTGAATTTTTTATTCAACTGTTTTATTTTTTTTCAGTTTTTCTATTATTGTTTTAATTGTCATGAATATGTTTTTTTGTTTTTAAATTATACATTAATAAATTTTTTTTGATTATGATTTTGTTTAAAAAATTTAATTTTTAAATATTAACTATATATTCTCAAAGTACCAGTGTAAAATGAAAATCATTTGATTGCTTCAAACATCTGGCAGATGCCAAAAGCGGAATATCTCAGAACTCATGTTGATGTTGATTTACTTGCATGTGCATGCAGAAACAGAAAATATCAAACAATTCAAAATTTCCAAATTATTTAAAAACAGTTTTGAAGTTAGATAAAAGAATAAAGATTATTTGGAAAAAAGTAACAAATGCTGTAATAATGACTGAAAAAAAAGAATATTTAAGGGTTTATAAGTGTTAATATAGTTTTATAATACTTTTATAATCACGATTAATACATTATCTTAAAAGCTTAAACTTTGATTCAACGGGTTAGTAAGTTTTATTGTATATTAAAAATTGAAATAATTTTCGGTCTTCAGTCAACTATTTTAGCACATATGTTAATTCAAATATTATTGAATTCAAAAAATGTTTATTAAAGAAGTTTTTGAAACCAAAAACTCTTAGCCCACTTGTCTTGGCACATAGAATCTCATAATATTACAAATCCTTCGAAACCAGTAGATAATATTAAGTTATTGAAATTTACACCCTTGAATCAACATTTTTCTTTTATTGAAACCTATTTGATTTGTTTGGGATAATAAAAAATAGTCAAAATTTTGATAATTATTTACAAAGCAAACATATTTTCAAGCTATAATTGTATATTGAGTACCTATTTTTTATCAAAACAATAATAAATTATTAAGTTGCTTGTTGTTTCTAATTACTTGAAGTCTTGATTAAAATTGAATGAAACCATTCAATTAATTAAAATTTGATCCCAGTATTTGTTTTGTTTCAATAAATTTTTTTATTTCTTAATCATAATTTTAATTTCAAAAAATTGAAGAATGTCCGCTTTCATTAATGAAAAGTTGTTTTATTATTATGAGGATTTAAAACATAGTTTATTTATACATTTAAAATTATTTTAGAATTGAATTTTGATAATACGTTTTTAGTAATACATTTTTGATGATACCATTCCTATTGCAAATTAAATTATTTGATCAATGGTTTTTAATACTAATTCATTGACACTTATTACATGAGCATAATAGCAAATAATTTAAGCTTGATCATCACATTCATTTCATTTTAAGATACTTAAATAAGCTTATTTATTACAAATTTTATCAGTTAATTTGACTGAAATACTATTGTTTATTAGTTGTTACAATCAGCTATAATATATGAAATCTAAATAATATATGAAGTTTAAGGAATATTTAAGATAAAAACTAACCCAATATGTTAATTATTTGATTATTTTGATAACCAGCAACTTTTATAAATATTCAATTCTTCATCAGTGCTATTTTACCTATAAAATTCTTATGGAAGCTGATAATTAATGAATAAAGTTCTAGGATGAAAAATTATTAATATAATTTGTGGCTTTAATGATAAATATAAAAATTAGCTCTAGATTGCAAAAGGCTAGATCATAAACAGAAATTTTTTGTGTTAAAATTTTCAAGCTGAACAATATAAATACTACTATTAAAATGATATCTAGCAACCAGCTAATGATGTTATATGTTATATGAATCAAAAAAAGACATTTTAATATAAAACCTACAAGAAAAATTCTCAGTTTCAGTTGGATTAATAAGAGTAAAAAGTATAATAGCTTGAACAATTCGAAGCAAGTATTATTTATTTATGCTAATAAACCTGTAGATTATTAATGAAGCGATTGCGTGTTGAGAGTGTCAGAATAAATTAAAGCTAGATAACAAACAATAGTACCACATGGATGACAAAATAGCGAATGATGGACACATTGAATATAGAACAGAATATATAAGTGATTATAACCCATGTGGTCCTCTTTGTATCTAATGACAATTGTTGTTTGTATGTTAATTTATGTTCACTATAGAACAAGGTTGGCATATGAAATAATAAGTATTTG
>NW_017962941.1:0-19793 GCF_001661345.1 Ascoidea rubescens DSM 1968 | reverse complement strand
GTTTTTTGTTGATTTGACAACTAAATGTTTGGTAATATCATGTAGTTTTTAATTGCATCAACATTTATTAAAGTTTAAGGGTGAATTAAAAAATAAAGATTAGAAGATCAAAAACTAGAAAATAGAACATGGAAAATAGAAAACAGAAAATGGAAAATAGAAAATGGAAAATAGAAAATGGAAAATGGAAAATGGAAAATAAAGTGAAACAAAGTAAAAAACACTCGTATAAATAAGATTTAATCAACACAAAATTCAAATGAAAATTCAAATAAAAATTTAAATTAAGAAAAGATAAAGGGAAAAAACACATTAAGAACATTTTAACAGAATTAAAATTGAGTATTTTATATATAATGTAGTATATAATATAATTAATTAATTAAAATAAAAAATCAAGTTTAAAATTGAATTTTTTAGGATTGAAATCCTACTCGAGAGTCAATTTTTTTCTTTTATAAGGAAATATCATTCTTGATATTACTATTGTTTTGATTGCTATTGTTATTTAATTGGTAGTAAAATTTGATTGAAATTGAGTAGAAGATGAAGACATAGTAAAAATAACAGGTGTATATGAATACATCGTCGTTGTTAGAGTTATCATTTTTAATGTATTTGGTTTCGTAGGGTTGACAAAGGATAGTAATTGAGATGGCAGAGATTGTAGAGTAATCAGTAATATTAGAAGATGTAAATATGTAATTTTTCAAAAGATCCTCTTATTTGGTGTAATAGTAAGACAAATAGGTAATTGGATCCAAGGCATAAGAAATCATTTTGATTTGTTTCAAGTAATATAGCTAACAAATTGGATTGCAATATATTGAGCAACTGAAAATGTAACGATAAAAAACCAACAAAAAAGACATGAAAAACACTGTTATACATATTGTTTTTAGGCTGCACATTTCAAAACTCAGTAAAAGAAAAATATCGTCTTCCCACAAAAATTCAGATACAACTTCTCTACGATTGCAAGAAAATTGCACACTTTTCCAGCTTTCGATGATGGACATGTTTCTCGTTGCTGCTGGCCATCGGCTGGGTTGACAGAACAGCAAAGTGAGATTGATTGTAAGTTTACGGATAAGTGTCTTAGAGCTGAGGGACACAATAAACTACTATTTATTATTACTTTCTATTAATATAATAAAAAGCTAATATCCAATTGATTTTTCTAATTACTTTAATGTTTTAAAACGCCTGTAATTTCAACAATAATCGTTGAATCGGTAAATCGGATCAAGAATCTACGGATATCAAACAATCATTTTGAGAAGATTGTGCGATTTATAGTGAATTTTCTTTATGGTCCAAGCTTCAATTTAATCATAGCAAAAGAGATAGCAGAGCCACAATAAAGTCTTAATAACGATTAGCTGAAACTTTTATAGAACAAAAAAGAATTCATATTCAAAATCAATAAAAAATTTGAATATTAAACTTTTAATTTCTAAATTAAATATTACTTTTTATGTGGAGATTTTATCAATTCCCAGGGTTCGGAAAAAATTCGATATTAAAGTTAATTTAAAAGTAAATCTAAGAGAAAAATACATAAACAGTTTTGACAGTATCAAAACCCTGATTAGAAGAATATAAATGATAAAATGAAGAAGGATAAATAGTAATAGGTGTATCAAACTTTCCGACCAAATTTTCGGTTCAAGAACAATGCAAAAAGGTATTAAAAGGATGTTAGTGAAAAACAAATTGTGGATGAGAAAAAAGTATTAATTAAAATGATGAATTTGAACTTTTAGAAAAATTTGCAATCTTAAATATGTTCTTAGCATAACGATTGACGCTAATATAGAATAAAATCTTAATTGTTGTTAATGGCTTCAATTTCCATTACCATTACTGTTACCATTTGCATTACCGTTGTTGTTACCATTATATCCTAAATAGCCCCAGTAGCCACCGTTAGAATTACCATTAGAATTACCATTGTCTCCACCAGCACCATTGGCGTTACCATTGACATTACCATTTTCGTTACCATTATCATTACGTTTTTTGAAGTCATCTTCAACAACCAATTCTGTTTTAGTTTCAACTGTAGGCACCACAAAAGATGCAATTTTGTAAAATTAATTATTTCTAAAATGTTCTATATTGATGATTGTCCAAAACTCAAAATATATAGATGTATTATTGTCAATCATCAACACAGTCCTAAAGAAAGAATTTAAAGTTCGGAATGGTTATTCATTATTATGATGGTTAGTTGGTTAAAAAAATATATGCAACCTTCAAAAAAATACTAAACTGAAAGAATCTATTAATAATTGAGTGAGATGTGAGCTGTGCTTTCTGGGTGTTAAATGGCAAGTGATAAGTGATAGATTAGTTGGTTCAATTTTTTTTCCATTACTGGAAAGATATAGTTGAACTTGTTAGTGAAAAAAAGTGTTTAGTTTTTGGGGGTATTTCATGAACTTAGAATAAACCCAAAAAAGTGATGATTGCAATGTAAAAATGGTAATGGCGAGGATTGAATTTTTATTTCCAGTAGTAATTTGGGGTAGAGGCCAAATGGACAGGTTCTGTCACGTAGTCAGCGGCATAGGTTTGAGTAAAAGGTTGCAAGAACCCTTCCAATCAAATTCAATGGAAGTAGATATGTTGATTCAGAAAAATGTTTAGATGTGAAGAGTTTGGGACTTTTTTTATTAACAATCCTGCCATTATAATAAAACAGAATATTTTCACCATGTCTCTTTTCAGAGTTATAAGAAAGCTAAGATTCCAAAAACACTTCCATATTAGGCAATTCCATATTAGACAATAATTGTTATTAGCCACATTTGGTTGTTTTTTTTGTTTATTTTGTTTATTTTAGTTGGTAAATGGAATAAATCATGGTTAGATCATCCAGCATCCACCAGAATGTCTGTTCAGACTTCGATCGTTCAATGGCCGAATCCCTGTGTTTCCCCGAGCGGGAAAACGTAAGTGCGACGAATCTGCGGTCGTAGGATGAAATATTCAGCGGGACCAAAAAGAACAGACCGGTCCATTTCAGCATTAGCGCACGTGCTTCTCATGGTGTTTTAAATCCGATTCATGTTTGATTTTACTTTAGAACAAATCAAATCTCTCAACATTTTATGTTGGGAAAGGAGAGCGATTCCTGATAATCTATTTCTGCTTTTTAATAGAAGGGGTTCAAACTCTCATGTCATATCCAACATTTGTTATTCGATGTAACCATTGACATTACATTACCCTTTCCCCTTCTACCAATTGTAGAGAAAAGTGCAAACTAATATTTTCAATGAAATTTCCTTTAAACTTGTTTTATATTTAACTGCTTGGGAAATGATTTGGGTTTACAAAATAGCTTATTAGGAAAACCTATCAAATACCTTTTATTGATGAATTTACATTGTTTCTTTTTAAACAGTTTAACCACCACTATCATAATTGGTGGTTAAACTTTTCAGAAACTCATTGCAAACCCTTGCACAGAGATATATCTGACATGTTTTAAATCTTTTATTTACTTTAAAATCAATTCCAAACTCTACCCTAGTAGAATGTTTTTGCATAAAAGCATTCTTGATGAGTTGTTTGAATTTGAATAAAAAATTGATTACAATAATTTAGGTAAACGGTATGTTGAAGTCAAAGTTGAATTTCTATTTTAATTTGGTTTTACATGATCATCTCAATTTTGAATTGATCAAATATATGTGTTCACAAAGTCCAAATAATGGTTATGTTAAAACTTTTATAAATCGTTGATTTCATCCACGCTAATAATTCATAACGATATATTGTCAATTTCAGCAGACTCTAGTTTCAATTTTGAGTGTCTACACTCAAATACCGCAAGACCTTCATGTTTGATAGCTCAAACTTCAATAATCCAAATTTGCTTTCAATCTTTGAATTGAATTTTAACATGTTCCATTTATCAAAGTAATCAAATCTCTCTGCTTTTCCTCAATCCTCCAATTTTCATTCCTAGCGATTGATTCATTCCTCATTTGTATTTCCTTCTTTAAATACCGAATCTACCAAATCTATTTCATTCAATTCCTATTCCGCCTGCTATAAAAATTTGGAAGCTGTTATAAAAGTCTCAAAACTCTTATTTCTGCTAAAGCTATTTTTTAATTCATTTACTTCTAAAATGGTGTTATTGCGTCAGCGTTAGATATTAATTAAATTACCTTGATCTTTCTTTTCTAAATCCAAAATTAGTTATAATTAATAAATTTAGTTATTTTAAATGGAAGAGATGAGCCGGCAGGTCTTTTGGAAAACAAATATCAATGGGACCATAAAGGTAATGAAATACTAATTTGTGTAGTTTATCTTAAAGGGATTCAATTATTCTAACTGTCATTACTTGTTTTCTTCTACATCTCTTCCTCGAAACTATATTATCTACTATCTGTAATCAATTTGAGATTGATGATTTCGAGCGATTCAAGTAATAACCAACAAAATTTCCCAAACTTCAATCTAAATTTCAAATCTAGAATTTAATGTTCATTGCAAATTCATTTTATTATAAACTATCCTCACTTGAATAATAATGTTTTTTCTTTAAATATTGTTTAAACGCGACTCCTCAGCTGTAATGGTTTGAACTGATTCTTTGCTTTTATCTGACACTATGCCTTTTTAATCAGATTTTTCATTTATCATAAATCAGATTGCTAAGTACTAGAATTGCTCTCGTTTGAGATGAACAAGCAATGTGTATATTAGAATTGATCTTTCTAATTGAAACTAATTTTGATTGCATTTGACATGATCAATGCAGCAATACATCAGCATCCCCTTATTGAATAGAAATATCAGATGGCTACCATCATTTGATAAATTGTTTTGGTATTAACGTAATGTAGTCGCTCACCATTTGAAATAAAATATCAGCAAATACACGAGTTTTACCAGTGATGTCAGCAAGTTGGCGGGGCAAAAATGACAAAACCACTTGATCTTTTACTGCCAGATAATTTACGACAAGCACCAAAAATTTCGGAAGCAACACAATTTAAAGATGGGTTCTAATTTTAAGTTTGACTTGATGTTAATTCATTATTTAGAAATATTTTAAGTTGCTGCTCAATAGAGTAGTCTAACTTAATTGTATCCAGTTGGAGAAAATTCATTTATTTATTGTTTAATGGCTAGTAAATTCATCATCTGAAGAACAATTAACTGCATAATCAACAAGATGACTTGAATTGAGAGCTGTCTTTTGAAATGTGAGCCACTTAGCTTTATTTTGCAGTATATATTATTGATGCATGTTTATTCCTTAACTTATAAAGATCAATCTCGCTATGGGTTTTCTAATCATATACAAGTTTCTAGAAACCCTATCGGTCTCAGTCATAATTCGATAGTCTGCAATTGAAATAGAATGCAGAAAGCAAAGCAAGAGCATCGTTTGATAGGTATTGTCCTCTGTAGTTAATAGCTCTTGCGGACCACCAGTGTGGATTCTGTCAGAGATGCATTGTTGTGCATTTATGTTACCCTGCTCTCACGAACATGCTTACGTGATACATGTGTATAACTTGTCACGGATAATTTCAGCACAACGGCCGACGAAAGCGGAAAGTGTTCTCTGTTTGCTGAAGGCAGCCGTTACCCTTCCCTTGCAGCTCAAGTTCAATTCCCATCCTTATGCCATTACATCCCTGGCCCGTTTTTGTTGCAAAAGCTGGTTGTTGTATTTCTCAACTCTTCTTTTCTTATAAACTCATCTGTTTCTTGTTTTCTGTCTATTAGCAATTGTAATTATTATTACTTTATCATAGTGTTCAATCGCGTTCTATTCATTCATCAATTCTTTCGTAAAATGTCTTCTTCAGAAATTGACAATTTGGCAATCAGCACCATCAGATTATTATCTGTTGATCAAGTTGCTAAAGCCAATTCTGGCCACCCTGGTGCTCCCTTAGGCCTAGCTCCTGTTTCTCATTTTCTATGGAAGCAGATGAATTTTAACTCCAAAAACCCAAAATGGTTAAATAGAGACAGATTTATTTTATCAAATGGTCATTCTGTTGCGTTACTTTATTCATTATTACACTTATTTGGTTATCCTTTAACTTTAGATGATTTATCCAACTTCAGACAATTAGGCTCAAAAACACCTGGCCATCCAGAAAGCGAGACCCCAGGTATTGATGTCACTACTGGTCCTCTTGGTCAAGGTATTGCCAATGCTGTTGGTTTAGCAATTGCTCAACAATACGTTGCTGCCACCTTTAATGAAGAGAATTTCACCATCTCTGATAACTATACCTATGCTTTTTTAGGTGATGGTTGTCTTATGGAAGGTGTTTCTTCTGAAGCCATGTCTCTTGCTGGTCATCTTAAATTATCAAAATTAATTGCTATTTATGACGATAATCATATTTCCATTGATGGTTCTACTGATGTTGCTTTCACTGAGGACGTCACTAAAAGATTGGAGTCTTACGGATGGAATGTTATATGGGTGAAAGATGGTAATAATGATTTTTCTGCTATTCAATCTGCAATTGAAGAAGCAAAGAGTTCCATTGATAAACCAACACTCATAAAGCTAACAACGAAAATTGGTTTTGGCTCCTTGAATGAAGGAACCGCCGGCGTCCATGGTTCTCCCTTGAAACCAGATGATATTAAGCAATTGAAAACAAAATTTGGCTTTGACCCAACAAAAACATTCCAAGTTCCCCAAGAAGTTTATGGTTTTTACAAAAACACTACTTTAAAAAAGGGTGAACTTGCTAATGAAAATTGGGATAAATTAGTTGATGATTACCAAGAAGCTTATCCCGAAAAAGGACAATTATTAAAAAGATTAATTTCCGAACAATTGCCAGAGAATTGGAAATCGTTCTTACCTACCTATAAACCTGGTGATAAATCTTTAGCTTCAAGAAAATTATCTGAAATTGTTTTGCAAAATATTCACCAGGTTTTACCAGAATTAATTGGTGGTTCTGCTGATTTAACTGGCTCAAATTTAACAAGATGGACAAACGCTGTTGATTTTCAACCTCCCTCCACTGGCTTGGGTGATTATTCTGGTAGATATATTCGTTACGGTGTTAGAGAACATGCTATGGGTGCAATTATGAATGGCATTGCTGCTTATGGTTATAACTTGAAGCCATATGGTGGAACTTTCTTGAATTTTGTTTCCTATGCTGCTGGTGCTTTGAGATTGTCTGCCTTATCTGGTCACCCTGTTATTTGGGTTGCAACCCATGATTCTATTGGTCTTGGTGAAGATGGCCCAACTCATCAACCTATTGAAACTTTGGCTCACTTCAGAGCTATTCCAAACTTGATGGTTTGGAGACCTGCTGACGGTAATGAAACCTCTGCTGCATATTTGAAAGCAATTTCAACTAACAAGACTCCATCTGTTATTGCTCTTACCAGACAAAATATTCCTCAATTGGAAGGCTCTTCAATTGAGAAAGCTCTCAAAGGTGGTTACACTTTAGTTAAAACTGAATATCCAGATATTATTTTAGTTTCCACCGGCTCCGAAGTTTCCTTATGTGTCGAAGCAGCCAAACATTTGAAAGAAGAAAAGAATATTAATGCTAATGTGGTTTCATTACCTGACTTTTATTCTTTCGATGAACAATCCGATGAATACAAATTATCCGTTTTTCCAAATGGTGTTCCAATTTTGTCAGTTGAAGTTTTAAGCACTGTTGGCTGGTCCAAATACTCTCATGCACAATTTGGTATTGACAGATTTGGAGCTTCTGGTCCAGCAGATGAACTTTATGAGTACTTTGGCTTTACAATTGAAGGTGTTAGTGAAAAGGCAACTAAAGTTGTTGACTACTATAAAGGTAAAGAAATTATTTCACCTTTAAATAAACCATTTTAAATGCTATTGTAACTTTTTTATAGTTTTATCTTTTTCCACTTCAGGTTAAACTTTTAGATCTACGTTCGCCTAATGATATTTTTGCAGATGTTTTTATTTTGCTTCTATTTTAGTTTAATGAAAATTCCATTATTGCAATTGTTAAAACCAACTCATTATCCCTCGTTACTTCGCAAGTATTAGTCTTTCTCCTGCTAAAAAACAATCACCAGATAACTATCAAATAAATTCTATGATGTAATTCAGAAGAACAAAACATTGTGTAGAAGAAAAGACCTTGTATTCCTCAAACTTTATGAATAGTTCAATAAATGCAAAAAGCAAATTAAACACATCAATCGTTGTATGTAACTAATCATTTTATTACAGTTGATTATTACCTTTACAAAAGGAAAATATTCTGTAAATAAATTCTTTTAAAAGTGTGCAATGATAATCGAATCTCGAAATTCTCGCCTCTTCAAGTCGTAGAGAGCGAGTTACCCGACTTTATTCGTTTTTCATATCAGAATTCATCTCAAGTTTCGAAGGATGCTTTGTTCCTAAGTGTTAATTTTTATCTTCAAGATGAAAGTTGCTTTGCCTTTATTCAAACGTTCGGTCTGGAAGGGACCCTATATTGTGCCTTTGCCTATAGGAAATGCATTAAAGACTGGAAATCCAATAAGAACAAACGCTAGGTCTTGTACCATCATCCCGCAGTTTGTTGGTGTTAAATTTCAAGTTCACAATGGTAAAGAATATGTTCCAATATCGATTACACAAGAAATGGTGGGTTTCAAATTAGGTGAATTTGTTCCTACAAGAAAGAAGTTCAAGTACAATTTAACCAAGAACTAAAAGGTACACTATTTAGCAATAATTGATTCCTGCTTTTGCTTTGCTGAAATTTTCTGTTGGAGTGTTTTGTAAATAAACAAATAAAAATTAATAAATAAATAAATTGAGAACAGACAAACAAACTTATTACACTGTAAATATTACAATATTAATCGTTTTAAACCCAAATATTTTATATAATGAAATGTATTTTGGATGCATATACCTATTTTAAAGATTTTAAAGTAGTTTTAGAAATACAAAAAAAGTAAAGTGTGAAATAAAAATAATGAAAGAGGACACAATGAAAAATATTGAATAAAAACAGAAAACTTGAAAAACAATTTCAATCTTTAAATATTTTCGCCCCCACAATAAAATTTGAGAGACAATTGAAAAATAAAATAAAAATACCAATTTATGCAAAAAGGGGAAAAATAAATCTTGAAAAAAATTAATTATCAAAGTCAAATCATAAATTATACTTATTTTGAGTGTTTTGTTATTTATTAAGTGGTAATATATTCTGGTTGTTCAGTTATCAAATTTCAGCCTAATTAAAAACATGAAATGTATATGAAGTAGCATCTTGGACAATGTCACTAAAGTAAAAACCAAAAATAACCACCAAATACATTAATATTAGCAAACTTCCTTTGAAATAATTGGACTTTCCCTCAGCATAAATATATGTAAACATATAAACAGAGATCATGGAAATCACCAAATCCCATCTCGGAAATAATAAAGTAAAATAGTTATTTTCCAAATTAACACCAACAATTTCTTCGCTGGGTATTTTCATAAGATTGTACACTGAATAAATTACCAATGCTGGGATTTGCAACAAAATGACTTGTAAAACATATGCGCTACCGATTTCCATGGATAAAGCAACATTCCCGTGCATTGCAAAAGAAATAGCATTCAAAAACTCTGTCGTATTTGGAACCAACGCAAACACAGTTAATCCTAAAAATTTGGGGTTAATAGGGAATTCTTGCAAAACCACATCAACACAATCAACTAAAATCTCCGCAATAATGGCGTATAAAACAGTTGCACCTAACAAAATAATGCTTGATTTACTTCTGGACCAGTTTGGAGCGTCATGACCCCCAGCAGCTGCCTCCTCCTCCTCCTTTGATGGACCTTCAATCTCATGTTTGACTGTATGAGCAATATTTTGAATTGCTGAGGATATCTTTCTCGTAATTGAAGGTCTTCTAATTGAAGATGAAATACCAGATGTCTCATCTAGTGGTAAAAGATTAGGAGAATGACCCATCTCTGGTCCTGCTGAATTTAATGTTGTGGAATTTGCCATACTTTTGCCACCTTCTTTCTCTCTTTCGACATTTGTTTGCCAGATCAATGCAGCATGTGTTCGAAGAGTAAACCATAAGCCAATACAATAAGCTAAAAATAATATTATGGAAGCAAAAATAGTTAATGGCTTCAAAAACTGAGAATATAGTATATCATATTTTAAACTCGGCATAGAAAAGTGGCATTTACGACAATCATTTGAAGTAATTGCTTCACCTGAGTTGCATTGGGTACAAGTAATTTCATAGGCACCGAAAATTTGTTGAAAAATACTTGGAGCAAACATGACAACCATTGAAAATAATAGCATTGTTGAGCTGACTCCAGCCGATTTGGGATTATATCTTTGAGTTTTTCGTTTGACAGCACCAGCACACATTGAAAGCCCAGGTAACAATAAAACAGCACCTAAAATTGATCCAATCAAAGATCCTTCAACCAATTTCCCTTTAGATTGATTGAGAGCAACACAATAAAGAAAAACTTCAACAACAGTCGAAAAGAATGCGTTTATCACTGCACCTGCCCCCATAGAGGATTGAGCAGAAATGGATGCAACAGCTTGACCAATAAAATATGCCAAGGGAATAACACTAGCAAGACAAAGGCCAAAAATAACAGAAGGATGAGTTAAAAATAATTCGAGCTCAAGATACTCAGAAAGGAAATAAAAATCAAAAATAACAAAAATCACACCAAACATTAAGTTAATTAAGAAAACATTAGTACCATCAACTGTATATTTATAATAATGGAAGCCCATGAATCTGTAAGTACAAAGCAAAATATTTGAATTGTTTATGTTTTTCGCTGAAGAGTTTTTATCATCCTTGAAAAATATAGCCAAGGGGTGTTTTCTTAAATGATTGAGCAACAATGTTGTTACTTTGGACATAGGTATACTGAAAACCAACAACCAACAAAGAAATGAAATTATGTACAACACAGGAGCTAGGAAGATATAATAGTAGATATAAAAAGCTAGTCTTCCAACATTCCATTTTCCTCTACCGAAAAATCTAACTTTGTTAGCTGCACCGTTTTCTAAATCAATATAATCATGCTCATCTGCCTCTGGGTTAAAAGGAGGATCGTTGCTTAAAGAATGATAATTTCCATCACCGTCACCCATAACAGATCCGTTAATCGAAGGTTGATGGCTTAATAATGGTGTTATTTCGTTACCAGGACCAACAGCAAGACTGTTAGTATTTGAATTTAAGACATTTGTTTGGCCCATGCTTGAATTTCTCATCCCTCTTGAAGAGAAAAATAAACCTCTTTGGTCAGTATTATTTCTCCACCTTTGATATTCTCTTATTGTTATACCTTCATTAATATCTTCATCGATATAGTTTGAGTCTTTATAAAGATAAATTACTTTTCCAAAAGGATTTAAAAAGTACAATCCTAATTTCCAAATAAAAAATGTATAGTTGAGCGAATTATTTTTGGAAGATTTTTTCAAATTTAAAAAGAATAAATTGATCAAGAGAGTGAAGAAAAACCCAATCAAACAAGTGATGAACAATATTAGGCCAAAAGTTAAAAACCAAATAATATTACCGATAGAAACCCAAAATGTGATTTTTCTACCAATATTTTTGTTTACTTGATGGATATCAGAATCGGCTTGTCTTTGCACAGAACGAATTTTTTTATAAAGGGCAGGTTTCCAGATTCTGATACCAAAAGGATGGGTAGTATTGATTGCATCTTGTCTTTCCCTTAATGTGAAAGATTCCAAAGAAGAAATACTTTCACTGTCAGCAGAATTTTCCTGATTGTCATTGTTAGTATTGAGATTGAGAAATGGTGGATAATCGGACTCGTTTTGCAAGTCTGAACCATTTAAATCGAAATTTTGTAGGGATGCAGCATTTTGATTTGGGTTTGCATTAGCGATAGCATTTCTGCCAGAAGATGTGTAGGTGGTATTCAAAGTATTAGAGCGCTTAAGTCGATGAGTATCCATACTAACGTCTTCAGGAGCATTTGAAGACTCATTAGAAACAGTTGGAACTTGAGGTAGAGGTTGAGATTGAGAACCAATGGCTGGGGGAGGTAGCATCAGAGAAGGCGACATGGGAGTAATTAAAGGAGAAGTAGCAACTTCGTTATTTGCCAAACTTTTCTGTTGCTTCTTGGGAATTTTCGCTTTTAAGGCATCTTGATAACCTTCAAAATACTCTCTCTGCAAGTCTTTTTGAAATTCATCCTGGTCATCGTCAACACTAAAAATCAAACGATTTTTAGAAGACAAAGTGTTGGGGACAACAGAAGAGGAGACACCTATGTTGGCGTGGGAGGGCAATCTTTGCAAATTGAGAGTTGTATGGTGATGTTTTTTGATTTTTCTGACTGTGTTGTTGGCAGTGTTTGAGGTTTGAGATAGTTGAAGGGATGCTGGAGTAGGAACAGGAGCATTGAGAGGAGAATTGAGATTTGAGTTTGGTTGTTTGTTGGAACTCATTTTGACAATAGCTAGCAAAGCGTAAAAGCAGAGAGCACAATTACAGATCTAATTCAACAATAAACATAGTCTATGACCATAATCCATGGACAGAATGATTCCAGCTACAAATCGGACACTATTTATACAAAAAAGCGAGAGTGGAATTTATTAAATAGAGTTGTAAATAAAGTCACGTTCACGCTCACGCTCAACAGGCGGTGGAAGCTGCAGAATGCACAATAAACATGCGTGCACAATAAACATGCACCCTGGACCTTCGAAGTTGAGCAGGAAAAAATAACCGGCTGTTGATGCACCACAGCCAGCTATGTTTGCATGTCGTTGAGGCCCAACGTTTCGTTTTGGTCTTCGGTTCGTTCGTAGTCTTCCACCACCATGTTGGGGTCGTCATCGGGAGCATACACGTTTTGAATGTAGGAGGCAGCTAATGGGTCTTCCATGATCACTGTAAACACCATTTTCCCATCGGTTGCCTTTTGTAGCTTCTCAAAAAAAGCTTGCCAGCTGTGTTTTGATTCGCTTTCCATCGAGTCTGATGTTTCGGTGAAAACCTTGCTATGAAGCTCTTCGTAAACTTCTCTTAGAATTCCCTCCAATGTGGTAAATCTACCGCCCAAGGTGCCTGGTGTTAGGTCCAAGTTGATTTCGGGAATCACCAATTGACAGGTTTCTGACTTTAAAAGATCCCTCTTCAAATCTTCAGGATCATCTACTTTCAATGTAATTCGCCTCCCCATTTCTGGAATAGCTCCCCCAGTTTTAACTTCGTTGGATCTGTACCCACAATGATCACAAACCGTGCTCATAATAATGACTTCTTTGAAATGAGGAATATTAACCATTTTCATGTGTGTTTCACATGGCTTGTAACATGAAGAACAAGTAGCGTAGAATGTTTGGACTTCATTTTCGAAATTTTCAATCTCCGTTTCCTCAGAAATAAAACCTTTCGAAATTGGTTTAGCAAATTTGGTTTCGTTTTCTTCTCTTTCTTTTGCTAGTTTTTTATTTTCTTCCATTTTGTCTTGAGTAATTAGACCCAAAAATACATTTTGTTCTGGTGTTCTTTTGAATTTTGTCAGAGACCACTTGTGAGCAGCTTCGTTGGGAACAAACTCAATCCAGGAATTTCCTGAAGGATCGCTCATTGTAAATGTTATGGGTAATATTCCTTCTTTGCAATCAATAGCATCGTTTACTTTATTTATGAACCCTTCAATTTTATTGAATAGTTCTGGTTCATTATATTTTCGAACAGGTTGACCACTCTGTAAATCATCAACCATTTCTCTTAATAATCCCTCTAAATTAGTTAACTGCCCTCTTTTAGGGGGAATTTCAATTTCTAGTTCTTTAAATTTACAAGTAGCAGTCTCAGATTTGACAATTTGTCTATTAAAGTCTTTTTTATTTTCAATCCTAAATACGTATTTTGATCCATTTTCTTGTATTTCAGTTGCCGGTTGAATCTCAGAGTTTTTAAATCCGCAATGAGGACATTCAAATGACATTAAAATAACATCTCGAAAATATGGAATGTTTGTTAATAGTATTCTTGTCACACCATTTTCTTCACAATTCACACATAAAGATTGTATTTCTTGAATATAGTTTCCAGCTGAGTCATGAGCATCAGTTTTCTTTATCCCATCATTATACACCTCAGTTGATTCTACAACTTCAGATACTGGTTTGAAATAGTTTTCTTTTTCTTCGCTTGCCATTATTCTTATATTTTTTTGAATTTTGAATTTTTTGATTATTTCTATTCTTATTGTTAGAATGAAATTTAATTGGAAATTACTGCTAGCACATCATCAAATGTTTTCTTCGTTCCATCCGATGATTAATAATTAAAATTTTTCAAAACAAAAAGTCCACCCACTGAACTGGTTTCAAAGGCGCTAATTCTAAATCAGGACTAAAAGCAAAACAGTTTACATCCATGAGCTAATCAAAACAATATTACTATATCTGGAGGCTTTAAAAGAATACAAAAACTGAGTTAATCTGAAAATATTATTCAAACAACTTTAGTTGTTTGCTTATATTCTACAAGTGAGAGAGAGAAAGAGAGATTTTAAATCCCACAAAAAAACAAAATATAATATTATAGGTTATAAATGAGTAAATTATTTTTGTTTGAAATAAAATAATCTAGTCACATAAAAATATTATAAGAAAATAAGAAATAGTATAGTAGTTAAAAGACAATCATAACGAAGTAAAATTTTATAAGTTCTTAATATTTTTAGACAAATACAAAGAAATTAATTCAATATTAAAGAAATCAATAATCAAGAGATTTATTTTTCTTTCTCAAGGTCTCCATTTGTAAATTATAAGTATTACCATTAACAACAGCATCTTTAATAACAGCGACTCTCATGGTTGCTAATAAGTTATGGGCTGCATTTGAATGAATATAAACACCGCCGTTAAAAGCAGTAGTAGCATCTTTACCAGAAGAGGCTTTGATTAGAGGTTGACCACCTGGATGTTCAGCAATAAAGTTTGCAACATCATGAACTATACCAGAAATGATAACCAAGCCCTTCTGTTCTTTTGATCTTTGAAAAAATTCATCCTTGGTCCAAACAGGCAACTCATTCAAGGGAGTACCCCAGTTTAGTTTTAATTTTTCGGCATCTAGTTTCTTCTGCTTTTGCTGTAATATACCTTGTTCAATGGCATTTTGAGAAAAAGTCTTTAAGTTATAAGATAAGCCAACTAATGAGGATAAATAAATTACATGTTTGGTTGGATCATATTGGTACCATTTAAGAGCATTTCTATAATCACTTGGAAATTCGTGATGAAAATTGTGGTAACCCTCACCAAATGTCAATAAAGCAGTTAAAAAGTGATCTCTTGGAGTTCTTCTATCATCAAATGGTTGGACACCGATCCAATGAGCCACAGAATTAATACAAAAAGTTGCTTGTTGAATGACAAAATACTTCAATATACCAGCGTAGACAAAACCGCCTAAATAATCGTTCCAAAAGTAACCAGAAATTATAGTTGGCAAAATTAAAGCCATAAAAAGCATTATAGGGATGTAGTGTCTGTGTTGAACTCTGACAATCCAATCATCGGTTAAATCACTGATATCAGCTCTTGCTCTGTATCTTGGATTTGGTTTTTGTAGCATCCAGCCCATGTGAGAGTACCAGAAACCCTTTCTGGCATCATAAGGATCTCTATTAGTGTCGGTATATCTATGGTGGATTCTATGAGAGTGGCCCCACCACTTAATTGAACCTTCAACAGCGCCAGCACCAAATAAAGCATATATTAATTTAACAGGATCTCTTGCTTGATAAGCTTTGTGGGACCAAAGTCTATGATAACCAGCAGTAATTGATAAACCACTCATTACATATAAGCTAAAGCCTAGTATTAAAGTTTTTGAGTGAACAGGAACCCATATAGTTGATAAGAAACCAGATAAAGGAATAAAGACCACAAGAATTAAATTAAGCCAATTTATATGATCATGCCAGTTTGAAAGAGTCCAAGGTTGTTCAGAGATATGTTTTGATTTTGAATATTTTAATCTGTCAGCACGATCTTTTGCTAATAAAGCATTTATAGAATCTTGAGCTAGTTGCTCAGCAGTAACGGTTGTCATTTCTTTTGAGCCCATTAACTTGCCTCCAATACCAGAAGCAACAACCCTTCTTGAAGGTTTATTTGTGCCTGCAGCAATAGCAGAAACTGCAGTTAAATCAACAATATCAATAGAAGACATGATGGTTGAATCGAATATAGGTAGTTGGGATAAGGGTAGTAAAAGGATATTCCAATAAGGGGAAAGCAGAATAGTAATAGAATATTTTCTATTGAAGTGAATAAAGAAAAAAGAATATTGATATAGTATTGAATAAAATGAAGTTGTCTTTAGAGTAAAATTTAAGTTAATAAATTTTTAACTGTCTACTACCAGAAGAAAGAGAAAAAAAGAATATTAAGATATCTTTGAGTTTTTTAGTTATTTTTTAGTTATTTTTTTTGATTTTTTTATGATTTTGTGAAGAATTTATAGAAAATTGGGGGATTTATAGAGAAAAAAATAAAAAAAAGTGATAAAGATGATACAAGAATACAAAAAAATATAATTGATTCAAATTTATATTAGAACCAACAATCGAAATCGAAAAATCAGATCTAAACTGGAGGTAAGGGAGGCAGAGCATCGCAGTATAATATAAATTCCCTCGGCCAGACCGGGCAACCCTGACACAAAGGCAACAAAAGGCAGAGAAGCAAGCATATTACCCTTCTTCCGTTTACGGTCACTTTGTTGTTGGTTTGCTCAGGGATTGTTGGGCTGGACGCTGGCCAATCGCAGCGCGCGCCTGAAAAGGTGTTGAACCACGCTTAATGCAGTGCATCCAGGCAACATGATGCTTAGCATCACATATACACGCGCTTGCCCGGTGGAATTGAGACCAACACAGTGGGACAGAACAACGACCGGGTCACTCTCGGGCGAATGGTCTGGGCTGTGCGGCCTCGTAGAGCCATTTGCCTAAAGTGGTAATGTCCCACACAGGAAGCTTGTATCTATCCCAGATGGCTCTTTTGTAGGGAGGCATGTTGGTGCACTCCAACACCACTCCTCCAAGTCTGTTTAGACCTCCACACTGATCCACGAGTCTCTCCATCGCTTCCATTACATCCTGCTCGTGCTGCTCGTGGTGGAACTCCTCCTCTTGGTATACCATCTTCTGAAAGCTCGACCCGTCGGCTACACCTACCACCGGCGTGTCCAATGGTGCTCCTGCCACACGCAAATGCTCATTTGTCAAGTTTTTGGCATCAAATGTGATCACTCCAATGGTCTTGTCTTTGCCAACAAACTGTCTTGCAACTCCTACTTGCAAGATTGATGAGCTTCCAATCAAGATACTGTCAAATTTATTCACCATCTCTTCATGTAATGTAGCCAAAAAGCCACATCCTGTAACAACTGCGACGGCTCCATCCTCAATGCACTTTAATATCACTTTGAAGTATGTTTCTTTAAATTGATCACTAAACTTCCCTCCACTTTGAACAGTTTCACATGTAGTTAATCCCTTGACAATATAAATTTTGGCTGGAATTCCCATTTCCTCCCATGTCTTGATATTTCCATTATCTCCCGGTGGTCGATGAAATGTATTATCCACCTGTAGAACTGCTAAAAATCCACTCATTATTCTTGTTTACCTATTGCTGATTTATTGTTTATTCGATCGATTTTATAGTTATTTTTTGTTTTCATTCTTCTTTGTACTATTATTAACTTCTCTTTATATTTCTGATATCTATCTCCTCATTTTAAATGTCTCAACTTAGTAATTCCGTTTTTACTTTTGACTCTTCCTTTGATTTCGGTTTTTTTCGAATCGTTCTCTCGCAACTGCCATTTTGGTCAACGCGCCTAATATTCAAAACCTAATTTAGTATCAATTTTTTTTTTTTTTTATATTGTGGTATCTTGGCACTGTCGTGTTTTTCCGTCTTAAGAACTCTATAATTGTTGGTTTATGTCTGCCATTTTAGTCTTTATTATCACTCCCATATATATATATCTAAAGTTTGTCTCTTCAAATGTACTATATTTTTAAATTGTTAGGTTCCTTTTTTCTTTTATTTTTTTTGTTTTACTATCTGATCTTATCATTTCGTAACCTTTCAAATTCTTTTATCTATCACACAAAATGACCTCCATTTCTGATTACTCAACCTCAAATAAAATCCCTAATATTCTCATAATTGGCGTTGGTGGAGTTGGTTCAATCATTGCATATGGCTTAGATTATAATAAAAAATCAAATGTATCTATTCTCGTTAGATCCGACTATACTAAGGTTGTAAACTCTGGTTATACAATCGACTCCTGTGATTACGGTTTCATTAAAAATTGGAAGCCCAATTGTCGCATTTTTCCAGATATTCAATCTTCTACCTCTTTAAAACCTTACGACTATATTATTATTGCTACCAAAAATTTACCTGATATTATCAATTTTGAAAAAATAATTAATCCCATTGTTGATGAAAAAAAGACAACCATAATTCTATTCCAAAATGGTTTTGGCAACGAAGTTCCCTATCTTCAAAATTATCCAAATAATATTATTCTAAGTGGTATTTCTCATATAGGCTCTCACAATATTAACACCTTCATTACTCAAACACAAAAAGATAAATCCTTCATTAGCTACTTTTATAATAAAAACATCCCTTTACAAATTCAAAATCTCAAAACAAATCACTTTATTTCAATATATTCCAATGAAAAAAACGACGTTAACTATTTTCCTGATGCTCAATATTATAGATATAGAAAACTAGTTTATAATGCTTCTCTTAACACAGTTTGTGCTTTGACAGGTGTTGACACTGGAAGATTAGAATTCTTTGGAGGTTTAGATAAAATCTCCATTCCTATCATGTATGAAATTATTGGAATTGCTAAAGCTGATAACGTTGAATTACCTTCAGATGTCATCAACTCAGTTGTACACTCTGATGATGGTGATTACTTTCAGCCTTCGATGTTAGTTGACGTGAAAAAAGGGAATCCAATGGAACTAGAAGTAATTTTAGGTAATTTATTGAGAAAGGCTAAATATTTAAATGTTGACTGTCCAAAATTATCGTTTCTATATGATTTACTTCAAATTGTTCAATTTAGATTAAAAGAAAATCGTTGTCTAATTCCTCCATTACCAGAAAAAAGACCAATATATAAAGAAAAGTTTTATAGTTAATTAATTTAATTCCTATAGAAAATATATCATTGATTTATGTTACACAATAAAACCCATTAAAATCATAACCTAATCTTAATTATTATCCCTAAATAATGTAAACCTACACATTTCACTAACAGATGTTGCAAATTCCAAAAAAATACATAAAACAAATATGAAAAAAATATAACATAAAACTCAAATATTAAATGAATAGCAAAAAACCAAATAACTAAAATAAAAATTGAAAAATATAGAATAAAAACTAAACACAAAAAAAACTAACAAGATGATAAAGAGATAAAATTTAATGAAAATTAAATTTCAAGCGTAAAAACAAAAACAAAAAAACAAAAACCAAAAACTCCCAAAATCAAGCATGATTAAACTGTTTCTCAAAACACAATTGAATAACACCGAAATAATATTCACAATTAACAAAGAAAACCAGGAAATATCCTTCTAAACCTTTAAACTGAATTCTGTTTTCAATGTGGCAACCGACGATTCAAGAGTAGCAACTGTTTCAGATAACTTGGTGATTTCA
>NW_017962940.1:0-24280 GCF_001661345.1 Ascoidea rubescens DSM 1968 | reverse complement strand
TATTATTATTATTATTATTATTGTTGTTGTTGTTGTTGTTGTTGTTGTTGTTGTTAAGATTAGGAATAGTGTGGTTTGCTTTGAATAATGTTTTTGTTTTGACGTTCGCTCCCATTTTCGAAAGATCTTCAAAAGATTCCCATATATAAGGGTTTAACTTCAAACAGTTTGTGTAGTTGATTGACGAGTTCTTAATATCCCCAATTTTGTTGTATAGCTTCCCCAATAGATTAAAAAAAATAGACGAATCTGGGATCGAGTTTCTTTGGTAGTTACCAAGCTGGTAACTGAAGCAGTTGGCAGAATGATTATAGTCAGCAAAGTTTTGATCAGAGAATATTGGTTTTCTATTATCAGATGAGTTCCACAAGTACATTGTGTCCTGTAGAGCATTGATTCCATCATCATACAACCCAAGAACCAAAGAAGATTTGGCAAAGATAAACACTGAGCCAATGTGAGACGAAGTGGACGAGAAATTGTACGCAGCCTTGTATTTTTTTCTTTTGAAGAGAGCTAGGGCATATAGGTAAATTGATTCGTCATGTAAACTGCTGTCCCCAGCACCATCGCCAGTGTTGTTGTTATTATTATTATTACTATTATTATTATTATTATTATTGTTGTTGTTGTTGTTGTTGTTGTTGTTGTTGTTGTTGTTGTTGTTGCTGCTGCTGCTGCTGTTATTGTTGTTGATTGCATTGCCATTTTGAACATTAGTTCTGCCTTTGCTGTCGAAGGTGGAAGTGGAAGTGGTTGCTAGAAGCCTTTCGGCGGTAAACTCAGCAGTGGATAGCAAGTCATTGTCCAAGGCATACCAGAATGCTGACGTTAGATGGTGGATAACGTAGTCTTGAACACTCATTACACCAGGGAGAAAGTGGAGCAGAGGCAGTTCTTCAACGAAGACCTGGAGATTGAATGTTTTGCTTCAGATGGTTCCAAGCTGATTGTGATTCACAGAACAACCGAAGAGACTCCGGAAGTGTCTATCAGTTGCCGTGTTCGTGATACGGCTGCGGGCTGGTGTGCATGTGCATGTGCATCGTGTTACATCAGATCCAGGGGTGGGAAAATACAGTTTGAATGATGGAGAATATTAGTCGTACATTTTTATTGCTATATAAGATTTAGCTTTTTAATAATACAGAAATTGTTAAACAATTTATTTAATTATTGACACTTTATTTATATATAATGGTTGGTAGAGCTGACAATAAATTGTATATTTTGTAGTATTCTATTGAAATTCGTAGTTATATTCACCAAGAGTGTTGGAACACATCTAGATCTTGTCCATTTAGATTTGAAGTTAGAAACATCCATTCCATCGTTCTCATTTGTAGTATCGGTTGGTGTGCAATTAGTACCTGGTTCAGTGTTTCTTCTCATGATTGCACATTCATCAAGTCATCTAATTAGAACCTGTGATTTTAGTTAATCTCGAAGCAACTGAAAGCCACTTTCAATCACACTAATATTTTTTTTTGATCATAGGGCATTTTAAAAGTTGAAATATTAGAACAAGTTAGAGTGGTTTACTAGCTGTATGAAAAACTAAAGGACAAATACTTTATGAGTAAGATAAACTTGATGATCTGCAAGAGAAAAGTGCTAGTTTGGTTGTTAATTTCTATCATCTGAAAGTATTGAAATGAGGATCTTAAGAGAATTCAATAGCATTACTTTGAGAACTAGACTGCAATATTATTATCAAATTGAGTTGAGTTATCCAATACATTTTCAATGACAGCATATAGTGTGCCAATTAAATGAGTTGTATTAAATTTCAAGATAAATTGACTAAACAAAGATGAAGTTTCCAAGACAAAACCCGTTTATAAAAAGCTGCGATATAACTTTAAAATGAATTTCAAATTATTTTATTTTATTTTATTTTATTTTGTTTTAAAAAAATAAATTTTATAGATAATTATTATCAATAGTAATATTCACCATTGAGATCAATTAGTATTAAACTTTTAGCAGTTATCGGACAATTATAATGAGTTTGGTTTTGTTGATTTAATTTATTGAACTTATCAAGATTCTTTAAAAAATTATTGTTTTTATCATAATTATCATTATTATTGTATGATAAATCAAATTGACTATAGTCATTATGAGCATTGTGATTGAGAAGTATTTGTGTAATCAAGGCTTGATTAACTTTTAAATTGGCTGGGTTATTATGAATACTAGCAGAGTTATTAATGAATAAACATTTTGGTGGAGAGTTTGGATAGGATTTTGAACTTGTGATTAATGAGTCATTAGAAATTTTTGAAGAAATTGTTTCAAAGTTAATTGAATTATTTTGATCATTCTTTATTCTTTTTGATTTCAAATTGTTGAAATGAGTAGTATGAGTAATGTGTTGGTGATTGTTATTATATTCTCTAATTAATTGAGACAATTGTAATTTTTTTGATCCTAAAACTGAGGCCAAATTTTCAATTCGTTTTTTATTCTTTTGAAACCAATAGACTGATTACTTTGTTATTAGAAACTCCGTCGTTGCTACTAATATTGATAAAGGAGTCAGTGATATTTCTTGATAGATAGATGTTTGATGTTAGATTTTTCGATAGGAATTTTAAATTATGATTGATATCATTTGAATCATGAGATGGAGTAAAATTGAAACTTCTGTTTATATTGAATACAGTAAAGTTGCCAGGATTGTTTAGACTTGAAGAGAATAGGGAAGTTAGTATATCAATTTGATGAGAAGATAGATCAAGAGATTGTGAATTTTTCACATTTTTGTTTTTTTTGAGGCATTACTTTTTGGAGTGAGAAAACTCGATGAGCTTAAAAATGGATTGCTGTTTGGCATGATACGAATTGATTGTTTCAATGGGTTGAAATGATTAAAGAAGAGAAAGAAAAAGGGAGTATTGATAGATATATTGATGATTTCATTCTTTGTTTTATTTTGGAAACAATCCCTGAAGTAGCCAATGAGGGTGGAGCTTAGAAAAATCGCCACTCAAGTGGAAGGAGAAAGAGAAGGAAGGAGAATTTTTGCAGGAAACATTATTCCATTTGTTTGAGCATGGCAGATAAAGCATTTTTTGATGTTTTTGGAGGAGTATCGGTCGAGGAAGCATTTTTCGCAAAAGTAGTGGTTACAGGTTGTTTTTATTGGATTTTTGTAGGTTTTTCTACAGATTGGGCATTTGAATGGGATTTTATCGTTTATAATTTTTTTTTTGATTTTGTTGTCAAGAGAGGTACTGTTTATTATCCATTCTTTATCATTGTCATTTAGTTTCCAGCCTTTTTGAAAGTCATCTCTTAGATGTAGGAATTTACAGGTATCACCAAAGCCACAGTAGCCAGTGTTTTTAAAGTCTTTGCATATATCTGGTTGAAAGTCTGTAATGATGGTTGATTTGATGTTTTTCAATTTCAGAGCAGTTGAATTTGAGCTAACTGGAGGGTTGATGTAATTCAAATGATTCAAGTCACTATTATCATTATCATTATCATTATCATTATCATTGTGATTTTTTTGGTTATTTTGGTGATGATTATGATTATCATCACTATGATTATCATCTGTATTGAGTTTTGAGATTGTTTTTTTATTTTTTCTTTTATTAACGATATAAATTAGATCGTTATCATTATCATTATCATTATCATGACTATTAGATTGATTAAGTTGATTAAATTGAATAGAATCATTTTTGAAAGAGTTTTTTTTTTTTTGAATTTTTCTTTTCTTGAACATGGTCGATGATCTGAAGGTATTGAAGTGAAGGTATGATATAATTTATCAGAATTAAACTCCAAAGTAGCGGCGGGTAATTTCTAATCCGAATGACTTTTGTCCGATCCGAAGTCGAAGATAGATGTGGGATGTGAGGTTAGTCATCCAGCTTCTTTTTGAATAAAAGAGATCGTAGGTGGAATGAGAAGCAGCTATTGGTATTACTGAGACATTAGCAAAGCGTTGTGAGCCGCAGATGACATTGAGATCCAGCTGGATGAAACTAGTAAGAAGTTCAAAAGTTCAGAAGTTCAAAAGTTTCCTAATTTGGAAGAGTGAGTAAAAATTAGTGGTGGTATAATCGAGTTTACATTCATTAAATAATAATATACTTTTATGCATTAGCATATCCATCTATATATGAACTTATTTTTTTGGCTTTTCTTTGAAGGTATCAGTCAAATTTGCAACTTTGATTATTTTTCCTTGAAGCTGAAAATGTTTGAGCATCAGCTCAGCACAGATACCAACTTATCAAACTAAGCGAGACAACCAAATCACCCTGAATGTGCTGGTCTTGTAACACATCATCTAATGTGTAAAAAATTGCATCCGAACCAGGTTTTGTTACTTTAAATTGTTTTTGATGTTTGATATTTTGGGAGATAACAAATAGCATTGAGATTATGTTGTTGTTCCCAGGATATTTTTGCTTGATTGAAATTTCTTGATCTAGATAATTGCAATTTATATTTGTGGTTATTGTGTTATAATCTTTTAATGATATGTTGTCCCGAATGTAATTTTGAAATTTTGATTTTTTGGCAAACAATAGGCACTTATCAAGCCGGTATAAGTCTAAATAGCGTTGAATGCCATTGGGAATTGGGTCATTATCAGATGTATTGTTGTATTGATAAAAAATGTTTTTTTGAATGACTTTTTTTTGACAAGAACTATATTCAATTTGATGTTCCAAAATAAAATTGCACTCATCAAGCTTTTTAATTTTCAATTCGTTCTGGGCTGTTAGAAACTGGCTGTAGGTTTTCACGTAAACAATGTTTAATATCAAAGTTGAATTAAAAAAAAAATTTCAAATTCAAATTGTATTTCACAAGTTCAAAAATCATTATTATATATATATATTAAAAAGTTTATATCAATCCTAGTTGGGAAGGAATAAAAATTCTATTTTCATCTGGGATCGCAAATTTGATTAAGTGAATGATTTCTATTAAAATATCTTCTAAAGAAAAATAAACATGAAATCAAAAAAGCGATTTCAAAAATAAAGAGTGTTTTATAAAATAACACAAAATACTTTACACCTCTTAATTATGATTTCTAAAAGTAAACTTCGAGAAAGTAAATCATTTACTACCAACCCTCTTGCAATAACTGCAGTTCTTTGTGGGATTTGTATCTCAGTTCTCGGATTAATTTTGACAGATTCTCCGCATATAAAAACAGAAAAGTGCATAAGCATATAGGGCCCCAATCAGAAAGCACTCAAGTAAACAGCCCTATAGATTTGCACGTGAACTACTTAATGTGGAATGTACCGCTTAATTGGACCTTGCAAGTTTTGAGCGTCCTGTTATTGTTGGCTCACGGATCAACTTTCCGTGTGCCGGATATGAGCTTAGATCCGCAGTTGGTGTTTTCCAATTTTCACCTTCGTTTTTTTTCAGACGGGTAATAAAAAGTGCGATTAGAACTGTTTCCATCGCTTTCCATAGAACAGTAGCTTTGATTTGATATAATATTGTATTTCTGAAATATAATAGTAAAGGAATAGGTTTAACAACTTAAAAATATAATTTATTATCAAAAGAAAAAAGGAAATAGAAATGGCCTCTCCTGCCCCTGCTCCAACCACAGCTCCTGCTGCAGCCAAAACACCAGAAGCCAAAGCACCAGAAGCCAAAGCACCTGCTCCAGCTCCAGCAAAGGCTCTAGCAAAGGCTCCAGTTAAGCCCAAGACTCCAAAACAGTAAGTCAACTATAAGTTTATTTAATATTTACAACTTTTTTCAACATCAACAAAAAATTAGTATTTATGACCAATGCTATATAATTACGGCAAATGTTTTATAATTTATCAATTATATCGACCAAGCATAATACAAAGAAATTTTTTGGCATCAAATAATAAATTGGGATTCTTAAAAGATTTTATAAAGGTTAAATATCTAAATTTCGATTTCACCAATAGCAAAATTTTGAATTACTGATTTTTTTCATTCCAATGATTTTCTTTAGAAATTTTTATGATTGTTTTTTACAAAAAAGTAATTTAATATATTTGATGGATTTTAAATACTAACTATGTTTCTACTATTATAGACCAGTTATTAAAGCTGATGCTATCTTTCCTCCAGAAACTTTATTGAAAAAACAAAAAGCTTTGGAAAAAAACATCAAAGCTTTAAATAAAGCTAAAGCTCAACGTAAAATCGTAAGTAATTTAATCAAGTTACAAAATCAAAAAGCAATTAAAAATACAAGCATCCTATATCTTTTGTTTAATAATTTAATTGTGATGAAAACCAACCTTACCTAATTAACTAGCTTTATGCGATGCTGTTATTATTTATACCATCTTTCGGGACTGAAATTAAAATTATTAAATAAAGAATAATAATGGGAATATTTGAGAACTGTATTTTTAATTGTATTAGTCTAAGATATATTCGATTGTAAGGAAAAAAGCAAGATAAAATAAAAATAAATTCAATAATTGATATCTATTTAATAACTATTCAATATCAATTTAATCAAATCAACAATACTAACTATTGATTAATTTTTTTTTTATTTTCTAAATGATAAATAGGCTTCAAAAGCTAAAAGACAAACTATCTTCAAACGTAATGCTGCTTACCAAAAAGAATACTTTGATTCTGAACGTGCTTTAATCAAAGCTAAGCGTGATGCTAAGAAAGCTGGTTCATACTATGTTGAAGCTCAACCAAAATTGGTTTTTGTTATTAGAATCAGAGGTATCAACAAAATCCCACCAAAACCAAGAAAAGTTTTACAATTATTAAGATTACTACAAATCAATGCTGGTGTTTTTGTCAGAGTAACAAAAGCCACTAGTGAATTATTAAAATTAATTGAACCATACGTTGCTTACGGTTACCCATCATATTCAACTATTCGTCAATTAGTTTATAAGAGAGGTTATGGTAAGGTTAACAAACAAAGAATTCCATTAACCGAAAACTCTATTATTGAAGCTAACTTGGGTAAATATGGTATTATCTCTATCGACGATTTAATCCACGAAATTGTTACTGTTGGTCCAAATTTCAAACAAGCTAATAACTTTTTATGGCCATTTAAATTATCTAATCCTTCTGGTGGTTGGGGTGTTAGAAGAAAATTCCAACATTTTATTCAAGGTGGTTCTTTTGGTAACCGTGAAGATAATATTAATTCATTAATTAAAGCTATGAATTAGATTGGAATATAAAATTAAATTTAAAATCAATTTATTATTGGAAAGTTGTTTGGTTTTATTTTTTTTATTTTCAATTGATTTCTTTTCTTAGTTATATATTATAATATTTTGTTTATTATCCTCACTGTAATAAAAGTAATCAAAAGAAACTCCTTTGGTTATATATGTACCTGACTTTTCTTAAAACTTTTTCTATTTTTTTTATTTTTTTATTTCCTTAATCCCTTATTTTATATGATGAGAAGAGTTAAAGATTCCAAATAGAAAAGAAAAATTAAACAACAGATCCAATTTAGAATAATGATAATAAATATAATGAAAACTACATATAAAAGCCTTTTTCACTGTATTGTAGCATTGATAATTAATTTGTTTATCTATTTATTTATTCATATCTATGTCTATATTATAATCATCGTCATATTCATAGCCATAATCATTTTGATAACCATTTTCATTATCATTTTCATTGTCATTATCATTATCGTGATCATTGTTTTGAGATTGATAACTCGATTCAATTGAATGGTTTAGTTTTCTTAGTTGATCCATTACTTTGATTGCAAAGGGTCTAATTTCGTTGATTTCCATCAAACTCAAGTTATTAAAGGTTAAATTACTTTCGTTTAATTCCTTGAACCCACTTCTTATTTTGATTAATCTAATTTCTCTTAAATCTTGAATAATCGATCTTATTGAATAACTTGGATCGATCAAATCATCTTTAAAATGAATCAAAAACATTTTTGAAAATTCCAACCAAAACCATGGCATTTCTGAAAATTTGTCCTTATTCTTGAGTTCCTCTTCGTATTTTTGTTTCAAATAATTTATAGACAACCAATTTGGGGGTATAAGATTGATTTTGTTTTGTTTTTTCAATATTATGGCTAGCCAGATGGGTATTGAAACCTTTTGATTGATTCGTAATTTGGGGAGGTTTGTTCCAATCAAGGGCAAGGAATCCATTGAGGTCTTTGGTAGAACATCTACCAACTCATTCTCAGCCAAAAAGTTGATCTCAGAGGCTAGAAAAGTGTCCCTTAGACGCTGGGGAAAGGACATATTTCTCTTGAGGGAGTTTTCATCTAATCAATTGTGGGAGAAGCGAGTAAAATTGCAGTGGAAACAAACGGAAGGAAGATTAACACACGAATATCAAGCTACTCAGAACAGAATTCCAATAATGTTGAGACAGAAAAGAAGAGCAAAGACACTGAGAGAGTAGCAACAGCGAGCACTGGGTGCCTATGTTTCTGCTGTTGCTTGTGCTGTCTGTGCTGCCTATGCTGTTTCTACTGCCTGGGTTGGGCCCTGAGGGGAGAAGATGATCGATTTTCCGAGCAAAGCAAGACTGACTCATTATCAAAGAAAGTAATCTCGATCAAATCAGTAGATAGTTGAAGAGGAGTTCGAGTATCCTGCGATTTGCATTTGTTTCCAGGAGGTTATATATACAATTTATATTCATCTACATAATCATATTCCCACACTTTGCTCTCATCTATTTGTTCACTCGTTTGGTTTATTGAAAGCAGTCAAGCAATCGAACAATCGAGCAATAGAGTAAGAAATGTTTTCGGTGAAGAGTTGTACTAATTTTCCAGTTCGAAGCAGAATATTGAACAAACATTTAAGAGAGTCGAGTCGATTGTATTCTAATTACTCAACCAATTATTCCAACAGTTATTCCAACAGATTTGGATTCAATATTGAAAACAGCAATAGGAATGATGAAAATGGAACTGGAAATGAAAATTTAAATAAAACTTCGAGCAAAAATAATGGCAATAGTGGCAATAATACAACATTTGACAACCATCATTTAAATTATTTTAGCAATGAAAAAAGAGAATTGATTTTGACTATATTAAATTCCACAGCTACTAAGCGAGAAGCACAAACATATTTCAAGAAATACACACCATTGATTGCTAATGACGAGAATCAATTAACAAAGAGAAATGAATTGATCAATAAGTTGTTGTTGAGTGATAATATTGAAAGTGTTAATAATATTGATATCAATAATGATAGCGAGATAAAAGAGTTTATAATTAAGGATAATATTAATGATTATAAGAAAAAGTGTGAAAAGAAGGATATTTTACAATTATCAAAAGTTTTAAGGATATCGTTAATTAAATTTAAGAATATTAAGAGTATATCTCCCAAAGTGTTAAAAAATATTGGATTAACTATATTGAAACTAATCAAGTTGGGAGTTAGTCCTATCATAGTGATTGATGAGTATAACTTTAATAACCATGATTACAATGTTAATAATAAGTTATCATTTAGCCAAATTGAGAAGAATCTTGAGAGACAATGTGAGCTAATCGTTAATATAATTGAGGATTCGATTAATCTGTTTGGTGGAGATAATAGTGAAGATTTTAGTTTTAATTATAATAATAATTACAACAGTAATAGCAATCACAATGTTATTAATGAAGATGAGAAATTTTTACACACAAGAGTTATTAGAGAATTATTTGAAATTAATGAGGAAAACGAGGTTTTACTAAATAATATTGAGCTAGTTTTAATACCATTAATTCAGGGAGTTGTACCAATTATTTACCCCAGTGGATATTATAAAGTGGATAGTTCAATTAAATTTCTACCAAGTGATTTAATCGTTGAAAATTTGGCTATTAATTTAAACAATTACAATGAAAGAGAAAAGGAGAAAATTGAAGATAATGAGAATAATGAGAATAATGAGAATAATGAGAATAATGAGAATGAAGATCTATTATCAATTGAAAAAATCATTTATATTGACCCATTAGGTGGAATTCCATCATTAGAAAGGTCAACGGGATCCCATGTTTTAGTTAATTTAGAACAAGAGTATTATGATATTATCTCGGAATTGAATATGGGGTTTTTAAAACCATTTATTAAAGAGCAACATATCTCCAATTTAAACTCGTTAAGAGGCATATTAAACAATCTACCAGACAATTGCACTGGAATAATAACTTCTCCCGAGGCAGCAGGCATCATCAATAACCATCCAAACAGTAATTTCATTAGAAATCATGGACTAAGCGATAGTTTTAGAGCAAATGAGCGAGATCTATTCGAAGCATATAAATACAACCGAGGAGGTTTAGAGAATGGTTTCGACAGCACATTTGATGGACATAGTTACAACTACAACTCCAACTCGAATAGTTTGGCCATAAACAAAGATGGAAATGTGATTGAGAATTTGGTAATTAAGAATCCAATTGTATACAACATATTGACAGATAGACCAATCATCTCGTCCTCGTTGCCAGTTTACTTGAAGAAAACACCAATCGTGTCCACATCGATCATTCGAAAGGGTCTTGGGGTGAAGCTCTTGAAGAACGATACTGAGGAGGGACTCAACTTGGTGGAGTTAGATACAAAGGGAGAGATTTCGTTGGTGAAGTTGAAGGAGCTCATCGACGACTCGTTCAGACGGAACTTGGATCTCGAGCATTATCTTCGCCGTGTGAACGGCAAAGTGGCCGGCTTGGTCATTGTCGGCGACTACGAGGGTGGTGCCATAATTACGTACGAGAGCGCTTTCGATAGCGCCGGCCGCATGGTCACCGTTCCTTACTTGGACAAGTTCGCTGTGAAGCGCAAGGCTCAGAGCTCGACGGGTGTTGCCGACATCGCCTTCAAGAGCATGGTCAAAGACTTGTTTCCGGACGAGCTCGTCTGGCGTTCGCGAAGCAACAATCCGGTGAACAAGTGGTACTACGAGCGCAGCAAGGGCAACTTTGTGCTTGCAAACACCATGTGGCGGTGCTTCTGGGTTGGCGAACACACCCGTGAACACGTGGCTCTCGAGGCCTATGCGGCCATCTGCCGCTCGATCTCTCCGTCCTGGGCCAGCTAGCCGGCACGTGATGCTCGTAACGACCCTTCAGGGAAAGTAGATATAATCAGATTATTACTTCAAGAGGAAGAGGACAGCAGAGGTGTTGCAGTCGTCGCTTGTTGAGAGATAGAAAAGTGTTCCAGTTGCTAGCATGTCTTTGGCCCACTCTGTCGAACAGTTGGGCATCAGCTCAAGGGCAGCTGAGTTTGGTGAGTTGTACCAAAAAGCCCTGCGTTTAATCAAGACTCCTGCAAAATCTTTTGATCGAGCTTTTCTCCAAGATGCTATCATTACTCTCATCTCCCATGATAAGTACCAGTCTGCTTTGAATCTCATCACTTTGTTTAAGAAGTCAGACAATTTCAAAAGGCTTTCTCATTCCTTGGGCCCCTATTTCTTACTTCTAGAAAATGCTTATATTTACTATAAACTAGGCGACCATGAAAATTTTCATGCGCTTTTATCTCAGGTTGAATTATCGGCTCTAAATAACAACAAATATCTTAAAAGCGCTTTATTGCATTTGAAGGCTCAAGAGTTTTACAGAATTGGCTCATATAATGACTCATTCATTATATACAACTATTTGATTTCTTCCTCTTTGAATTCATCTCAAAAATTCGACAGCAATTTGGATTTATTAATTAATCAAAGAGCTTCTTTATCCCATTTAAATAATTTTTCTGCCGATTATAATAATCTTTTAATTTACTCAAAATTAAATGATGATCTCACTCTAAATTCTTATGACTTAATTTTCAACGACTCATTAATCAATTTAAATTTAAATAAGCCAGATCAATCCTTAATTTTCCTTAAAAAAGCTAAATTGAATTGTGAGAATTTATTCAAAATTAATTTTGATGATGATTCGATAGACTTCTCCAACAATTTGGATTTTTTCAATGAAATCTTTCCAATCTTATTACAAATCTCTCTTGTTTATCAATTACTAAATGATAATCAAAATTCTTTCAAACTTTTGAATAATTTGAAACAAAAATTTAACTCGAATTTATTTAATAATCTTAACTCAACTCAAAACAACCTATTAAAATTAATCTTTTTTAATAATTATTATTCAAATTTAAATAACTCTCCCGATTTTCTCAATAATAACTCAATATTAGTTTTAAATCAAATAAATTATAATAATTCATTTTCTTCTTTAATAAATTCAACAAAATTGTTGCCTGATCAATTATCTCGATTAAAAAGAAATGAATTCTTATTAAAATTTAAATCAAATAACAATAATATTCAATCTCTTTATGCCCATTTTATTAAGCATTTTAATAAATTTAATCCAGCTTCAATTTATGATATCAAAAATGACTTGAATGAATTAGAATTGAAAAAATTTCAAAATTACATTCAATCAAACAATATATCCATTCCAATTAATGATAGTAATAACAATAAAAATAACAAAGATAAATTAGAGTCATTTAATGATTTTAATATTTTAAGTTTGATCTCTCTTAATAATTCAAATTTATTATCCGGTATCAATTTAAATGATCTTAATAATTCTCAACAGAATTTATCTCAACTATCAAAAACCTATTTCAAATACCTTATCAAACAAATTAATTCCTTGTATTCAACTTTTAACTCCGATATGTATGATCTTACTGAATTGGATCTATTTAAAATTAAAAAAACTATCGCAGGCTCTTTGTTATCTTGTCAACTATCAATTAAATACAATAATTCAAATTATAACTCATCTGTTATTTTGCTTGAAACTTTATTGGCCTTTAATAAAAAAGACAATACTTTCAAGTCTTTGAATCCAATTCAGAATTTAGCTCTTACAAAGTATTTTGCTATAATTTCTGTTTTATTATCATTATATAAATCTTTAGACTCAAAAAATAATCTTATTAAAATCTTTGATTTTGTTTATGATTTTTACATTGATGAAAGCAACAATAAACTCTTAAATTCATTGCAAATTCAGTTTTTGAAAAGTTTTACTTTTAAATTTTATGAAATTTCTTTGTCAAATATTGTCTCTAATAATGATTTATTAAAAAAATGCTGTTCATTATTCAAAATTTTATCTAAATATAATTTAAATGATTCATTAACTGATCTTATATTAAAAAATGAAAACTCAAATGAGATTCAAAATATCGATCATAAATTTTCTAATATCGATAAATTAACAAAAGATCTCTCATATGAGTCTTTAATAACAACTGGTTTTGATAAAATTTCAAGCGATTATCTTATGGATGATAATACTAATAATCCAAAGAAATATATAAATAAAAAACGCAAAAGGGTTAGAAACAAGCCTCAACATATATCAAAAAGTTTGAAAATTGATGAAGAAAGATGGTTGCCATTAAAAGATAGATCATATTATAAAGTAAATAAAAGAGGTAGAAATTTTAACAAAAATCAATTTACTCAAGGTGGAAATGCTGATAATACAACTGAAGAAAATTTTGTGGTTAATACAAATAAAGTGACTAAAACTTCCAATGCGCCCAATAAAAACAAAAAAAAAAAAAAAGGTGGAAAGAGAAAATAGTAATTTCTTAAATAAATCCAATACCTAGTTTATTGTATATATATTAAAGAAAGTCTTTTATTTCATCTATTTTTCACCTTTTTTTCATTTTTTTATTTTTTTAATTCGCTTATTAAATTATTTTTTTTTTGTCCTAGTTTGTTTAACTTCTTAAAAAATCGTTGTAATATTAAACAAGTAAAAGTTATATGTATAAGATCATGTAAACTAACTATTTATATATGGATAAAAAATAAAACTATTCATCAAAACCAATAATTTCCTTGAACAATTGTTCACAAGGAACTGTGGCACCCAATCTTGAACATAAGAGAAAAACTCCACTGAATTTTCTATGCAAACTATAAGTTTCTTCAGGTGGCGGAGCCAATCTTTCATTTAACATCAAGCTAATATTTGAGGTTACTCTATCAGTGACGGTCTGTTTACTAAAATCATAAGGATCACCCTTATTCAATGCATCAGAAAAGGGTTCAGCAAGAACCATGACAGAATCAACATGAGCATTAACCATTTGCTGAGTTTCAAAACCTGTCAAATATCCCAATTCTTTTGAATAATGATGGACCATCTCACGATCTCTTTTACATGCGGCTCGTAAAGTCTGCAAATAATTGTAAATAAATTTATTATCGAAATCTCTTGAAGCACCAAAATCTAACAATTGAATCTTTTTTGTTTTTTCATTATAAAGAAAATTGGCCCAATTTGGATCAGTTTGCATAAATTTGAATTGAGCAATTTCAGTTAAACACAATCTCATAATATTTGTTGCAATGAAATTTTTGGTTTCTTGGGACCAGTTGCCCTTGATAATTTCAACACCATCCATATATTCCATTGTTAAAACATGGTCAGTTGACAAATTATGAATAACTTTTGGAACTTGGAATACATCATCATTTCTCAACAAGTCGTGAAATCTAACTAAATTTTGAGCTTCGCGAATATAATCGCATTCCCATTTTAATTCAACTCTGGCATTAGCTACAGACCTTTCTAAAAATAAACCATCGGGCAATATTCTTGAGGCAGTAAGTAATAATAAAATATTATTCAAATCTGAGTCAATTGATTCAGCAACACCTGGGTATTGGACTTTAACAACCACTGATAAATGATTATCTTTGGTGACAGCGGAATGAACTTGACCAATTGAAGCGGCAGCTATTGGGATATCATTAAACGAAGAAAACAATCTTGGTTTCCAGTCCTTTCCCAAATCAGTAGACATAACTTGTTCTAATTGACCTGGAGGCATAAAATGGGCAGAGCTTTGAACTCTCAATAAAATTTGCTGAATTTCTGGAGGTAAAATTGAAGCATCTTGAAAAGACATCATCTGTCCGATTTTTAAAGCAGCGCCTCGCATTTTGGAAAATTTCTTAGCCATTCGTTCAATGTTCTTGGGTGACAAAATTAATGAATTCAAAGAGGTCGATTGATTTGGATCAGAAGAAGCCATTCGTTTAATACCTTCGGTAGCGGCGCCATAAGTTACACCAGCAGCTAAACTTCCATAATGAAACAATCTCCCTAATCTCGAGGTTGGGATTGATGAACTTGTCATTTCGATTTTTGGCTTGACTTTTTCTCCAATTATCGATTGGTCATTGCTGTCAACGAGAGTATTATCATAGTGGTTATTCTCTGACTTATTTAATGTAGCTGAATAAGTCGAAAACAATCTCTTACTAATAGTTTTATTGATGTCATTATAGAGAGTATTGTTAGGATACTGTTTAATCAATGAAGACTTGATGGAATTTGATTTAAATTTGGCTATATCAAATATGTCTTTTTTATTCTCATGAGTTTTAACCAATATCGAGTTTAGAATATTCTTGTCATTAGCCGAGATTTGACTGAGAATATAAGAATCATTGATGTTTTTCTTCAAATCATTGGCAAATATTTTGGAGGCATTAGCAACGACCTTAGAAGCAGAAGAAGCAACGCAGGAAATATCATAAAGATGTTTACCAATTGACATTTTAGTTAAGAAATTGAGAAAAGATTCAAAGAAAAACACCTTGAATCGTATTTTAATTGGAAACCGGAAGTGATAAAGTATCATGTGATACAAATCTTGGAATATATGGTAATTTGCCTTTGTTTCGACAGTGGTATCAAAGCAAGAGATAGCGAGAACGACAGATCGACTGACCCGAAAAAAACGCGATTGCGAGCAGAGATGGACAACGTCAATCAAGCCACTGCTGAAAACATATCTTCGGAAAGTGTTTCGTAGATTCATTTTAAGAACCGTTTAAATTTGCTATGGTGTGGCGCACCTTTATTTTTCCGCTCCTTCCCACCCCTGGATCTGATGTAACACGATGCACATGCACATGCACACCAGCCCGCAGCCGTATCACGAACACGGCAACTGATAGACACTTCCGGAGTCTCTTCGGTTGTTCTGTGAATCACAATCAGCTTGGAACCATCTGAAGCAAAACATTCAATCTCCAGGTCTTCGTTGAAGAACTGCCTCTGCTCCACTTTCTCCCTGGTGTAATGAGTGTTCAAGACTACGTTATCCACCATCTAACGTCAGCATTCTGGTATGCCTTGGACAATGACTTGCTATCCACTGCTGAGTTTACCGCCGAAAGGCTTCTAGCAACCACTTCCACTTCCACCTTCGACAGCAAAGGCAGAACTAATGTTCAAAATGGCAATGCAATCAACAACAATAACAGCAGCAGCAGCAGCAACAACAACAACAACAACAACAACAACAACAACAACAACAACAACAATAATAATAATAATAATAATAGTAATAATAATAATAACAACAACACTGGCGATGGTGCTGGGGACAGCAGTTTACATGACGAATCAATTTACCTATATGCCCTAGCTCTCTTCAAAAGAAAAAAATACAAGGCTGCGTACAATTTCTCGTCCACTTCGTCTCACATTGGCTCAGTGTTTATCTTTGCCAAATCTTCTTTGGTTCTTGGGTTGTATGATGATGGAATCAATGCTCTACAGGACACAATGTACTTGTGGAACTCATCTGATAATAGAAAACCAATATTCTCTGATCAAAACTTTGCTGACTATAATCATTCTGCCAACTGCTTCAGTTACCAGCTTGGTAACTACCAAAGAAACTCGATCCCAGATTCGTCTATTTTTTTTAATCTATTGGGGAAGCTATACAACAAAATTGGGGATATTAAGAACTCGTCAATCAACTACACAAACTGTTTGAAGTTAAACCCTTATATATGGGAATCTTTTGAAGATCTTTCGAAAATGGGAGCGAACGTCAAAACAAAAACATTATTCAAAGCAAACCACACTATTCCTAATCTTAACAACAACAACAACAACAACAACAACAACAACAATAATAATAATAATAATAATAATAGCAAAAAGACTCTAATTAACTCTAAAAATGGGGGAAATAACATCAATAACACCAATAACATCAATATCAATCAAGGCCTAATCAACAACTCGTCGACCCCCAACAACTCCAATTTCTTGAACTTGGAAGATGATAATCTATTTTCGACCAAAACGAGATCAAAACCTTCAAATGCACAACCGATCAATTCAAGATCTTTTCTTCGAAGATCTTCCATTCCATATCAAGAATTTCGAACTCCCAACTCGAAAACTGCCACTGACAAATGTGCCGCTGGATCATTAAACAATACTGTTTCCAATTCCAATTCCAATTCCAATTCCAATTCCAACTCCAACTCCAACTCCAACTCCAACTCCAACTCCAATTCCAATTCTAATTTCATAAATAACGAAGGATTCAAAACTCCCAATATTCCATCCACATCGGACCTTTTGAGGAGATCATCGCGTTTATCAAATTCTAAATCCTCCATCAGGAAAATTCCTTCTTCTGCATCTGCCTGGATATCGAATCCTGCATCCAGCTCTGCTTCCAAAAACAGCAATTCCTTAATAAAAACACCGATACAAAGCTCCAATCATAGAAACCTAAACCTAAACCTGAACCTAAACTTGAGTGTGAATTTGAAAAAATCACAAAAAATCAACAACATTTTCCAATCTGGCTCATCTTCTCACTCCACCACTTTTAATCAAAATAATTCATCGATCGCTGTTGTCAACTCTATCAAAAAGGACCATTACAACCAAGCGCACGACCATTTGATGAATCTATATCTTGTTTTTGCAAAGGCATTGAAGGCAATGAATAGATACGATCTATTTAAATCAATCCGTTTGTTCAATTCTTTACCAGAGCACCATCTAAACTCTTGTTATGTGTTAGGCAAGTTGGGAAGACTAAATTTTGAAATTGTAAATTATTCCAAAGCTGAGAAGTACTTTTTGAAACTAAGAAACATAGATCGAACAAGACTAAGTGAAATGGAATACTACTCCACGCTTTTGTGGCATCTTCATAAAGAAGAAGAGTTGAGTTTTTTGGCGCATGAGTTGTACGATGTGAACAAGAATTCGCCAGAGGCATGGATAACAATTGGCAATCTATTTTCTCTCATGAAAGAACCCGATGAAGCAATCAAATGCTTTAAAAGAGCAACACAAATCGATCCTGGTTTTGCCTACGCCTATACCCTTCAGGGACATGAGCATGCAACCAACGATTCTTATGAAAACGCTTTGGACTGCTTTAGAACGGCTTTGTTATATGACCCCAGACACTACAATGCTCTCTACGGGATAGGCAAAGTGTATCTTAGTCTGGGAGACAATATTAGAGCAGAATATCATTTTCGAAAGGCTGTCAGCATCAATCCGTTGAATGTTATTTTGATCTGCTGTGTCGGAATGGTTTTGGAAAGAGAAGGTAAAAGAGAATTGGCATTGAAACAGTATGAGCTAGCCCATGAAATCCAGCCATTGGCCCCACTAGCTTTGTTCAAAAAGGCGCAATTGCTATTTGTTTTAGCCAAATATCAGGAATCTGTGGTGGAGTTTGAAAAACTAAAGGAGATTGCACCAGATGAAGCCACTGTCCATTTCCTTCTTGCCCAACTCTATAAAATATTGCATCGAAAAACAGAGGCAGTGAAGGAATTCACTATCGCACTCAATCTTGATCCCAAAGGATCGCATTTAATCAAAGAAGCAATGGAAAGCCTAAATGATTAAATTAGATACAGATTTAATATTGTGGTGTTTGGAAATTGTTCGGAACAGACAACTACATGGATTTTCAGCAACCATATCAGGCAAAAATATCGAGTTTAATCTGCAGCTCATTATATTAAATTGCTTTTTATTTCTATTGAAAAACTATGATGCGATTGATTGAAACTAGCTATTTATTGTCCAAAATTAAAGCGGATTTTTAAACCTTTTTAAACCTTTTTAAGCCTTTTTAAGCCTTTTTAAACCTTTTTTGACGTTTTCAATAGCTATGAACTAAATTTGAATGAAAATCAACAGATACTCCCTCCTCTCTCCCTCTCTCTATCCCACCCTCAAAATTGAAAAAGACAGCATATTCAAATAGTTGGATCATTAATGAATATAAAAATAAATTCCATTGAATTGAAATAAACTGAATTGAATCAAGGTAAGATGCAAAACAAAAACAAAAACAAAAACAAAAATCTATATAGAACAATGCCTTTAAATTATACTACTATCTTCTTCTTTACTGAAGTAGTTTCTAATTATCCATGGTTCAGGCCTTAGAACTTCCCCATTGAAACTTTCAAGTGTTTCTTGCATGTACTTTTCTTCGTATTTGATAATTCCACTATGGCCATCCCCATGATGGTGCTCGTTGCCATGAGTCGGAAATATTTTGGTTTCACTTGGTTTTTCAAGATTTAGTCTATTGTTTGCAATTCCAAAAAGCTTTTCAATTTCATAACTGTGTAACAAGAGATAGTCTTTAAATTGGGTAAATTCTCCCTGAACAAACTCATTTGTGATGTAACAGTTTTTGCCCAACTTTCTCTCAAAATTACTGATTTTGGATTCAAATTTTGTTTTATCACCTCCATCATATAGATCTATATTGTTATATTCAAATTCTATGATACTCTTCTTTTCAAGTGGTTGAAAATGCCCATTGTTTTTATGTCTTTTCCGGTATTGGAAATATGAGTATTCTTCTTTGGGAGGATTGACAAAGCCAACAGAATCCTCATCGATCTCAACTCCAGAAGTGTTATCTTGATCGTCATCTTCTTCTCCCAAATGCTCATCATCACCCATTCCTCCAACTTGTCCATCAACATTCATCATTTTGAAGTCACAGTCGCCTGAACTTATCCACAATTGCAAGTATTTGAAGAACTTGTAATCGTTGAATTCGAGTTTGTTAATTGATTTTGTATCATATTCAATCACTATATTTTTAAGAAAATTTGCAGGGAGATATGTAATTGTGTTTTCATAGTATGTTGGGATCAAGGGCGTCAATTCCTCGATTTTGTAATAATGATAATTTCGACAATGGACCATGTTGTGAAAAAAGTCTTCAAACAATCTGTTGGTTTTTTGGTAAACTTCAGAATTTCTCAAGTCTTCTGAAGGTGGAAAAACAGATCCAAATTTGAACAATTTTAGCTTTTTTTCCGACACTTCCAAGTTTTGGATTTTGTCATCATCATAATCTAAATAAGAATTGGAATATTCTTTTTCCTCTTGTGTCTCTGCCGAGTGTTTTCCAAAGATGTCTGAAGATTGGGACTCTGAAGATTGGGACTCTAAAGATTGGGACTCTGAAATTCGCCTTGATTCCACATCAACTAATATTTTTTTCATCGTGGATATGGAAAGCTTTATATTTTGAAGTTTTTCCAAAGTCTTATTAAATATCGACTTTTTTCTGGCAAATAGAGAATCCCGTAGTTCTTTTACTAGTCGAATGCCCTCGTAGTACTCGTTATAAAACTTGGCTTTTGATAGCTTGTTTAGCTCATTCTCGGTATAACTGTCTATTAGCAATAGTTTGGTAATCAATTCGTTATTCGTTTGAGATGTAAAATCGGTTAGTGCAGTTATATCAATGTAAACCCCACTTTCGATATCTATTAATCTGGCATCAATATTGTTCACATTGGGGTTTCCAATTTGATTTCGTAATAGAAAGTTTTCATTGACATCAAAGTAAAAACCCCGAAGTCCAAACTCTGCATTTGAGTCTAGTTTTTTTTCCTGGCTAAACACTTCAAATGTTCCGAAATCAGTGTAGTCGTATATGAGAGTATTGTTAATGGTTTTGCTGAGTTTGTATAGTGACTGAATCGGAACCTGAACATCAATATCAGCATCCCATGGCAACGATAGTCCATTGAAATACCAGCCAATGATGGATCCATGGTTGATCCAGGAGGGAATGTTGAATTGAAGACACAATCGAAACCATACACGCATTAAGCGATGCAATATAGCTAAATGATGGGCTTGGTCGTCTTTGGTTATGTCTTTGAAAAACCGAAAATCATAATGATCAAGGTTGTAGTCTTTAGTTGAAGCTAGACCAAAATATCGATTTTCCGGGATCCATATCTTGCCCAACCTTGCTTCCATTAGTGCTTTCAAATGATCGACTTGTTTATAGTCAATGTCATGTGTAGTATACAACGGTTCAGTGTTTTGAGATATGGCTTCTTGAATAGTGGGATCCTCGCAAGTTGTATTGTTCGTATGCGCTTTTTCGTTTGCAGATGCTGAGTAATGTGATTGCAAATGCTCATGTTCTTTTGATAAGTTCCATTGAAACAAAGAAAAATCGATATGTAACGGCTGATGACGATTTGTTGTGCCTGTGTTGGAATTTTTCAAAACATAGGGCTGAACAAATGAAAAATCATAATTTTCACAATCTTCCAGCAAATCTATTTGCTTTTGATTACCGTCTAGTGCACCCGGCTTTGAAAAAGCTGAAACGTTTTTGGCGCCATTGCTGATCTCGGAACGTTGATAAAAGGCATTCAACTTGGAAATTTCATTATAAGAATTAATACCATTTTCGATAATTTCATTGAGAGCATCTTCTTTTGACGAGTAATCGGTGGAATAGGATCTGATTTTAAGATTATTATTGATGAAAAAGGTGGACAACATATCAGTGTACAAGTTTTGCCTTGCCCTTCTGTTTCTGATGTTGTTGATTCCATCAGAAACAGAATAAGTTGGAATGACCAAGGAGCGTTTGCCGTATATTGGATATTGATTTGAAGTGCCATTTGAACCATTGGTGTGATGTGCAGTGTTGTTTTCATTGAGTATATTCAAAAAAATGATTCGTTGAGGAGCTTCTAATCCTGTAAGGCCATATATGAACCCGTACATTTTTCTAATCTCCAAATCGTTTAAATAGGTATCAACTTTTGAAACAAGTCGAAATGGCAAATTGTACAGATTGTGGAATGGCAAATTATACGGATTGTCAAATGGCTGGCAGATTGTGTTTTGGTTGTTGTTCTTTTGCAGTTCATCTGTTTCTGTTTTGTGCGAGTTGAGATATACAGACTGTAGTAGCTTGTCCTGAATCTGGCTGCTGGTGTATGATTGAGGATACACATTCTTATAGTTGGAGCAGACTTTTCCAAACTCTTTTAATGTGAATTCGTTGGATAACGCCAAATCCTGATATAAAAGGCTTTTGCAGTTTGAGCCTGACACAATCAAGGAATAATAGAAGGAGTTGTCTTTGAGCGAGTCGTAAAAATTCAATAGATCGTTCCAGTTGAAAGGGAGTTTGAAGTTGTTTGATATTTCAAATACATACTTGTTTTCAGTGTTGTTTGGAGACAACAAAGAAGCGCTGGGATTCGCTATCAAGTTGTTTAATATCAAATGCTGATTGATCAAATAGAGCCAAAAAGTAGGAAGAGTTCTCGGATCAAAATCAGGAGCAGAGGCTTCCCTTGCATTAAATAGTCTGATCACAGAGGACGAAAATTGGCCATATTCCAGCTTCAGATGCAAATTGATATTAATATTGTTGTAGGAGTTGTATGCGCCGATGGTCGTTTCGTTCACCAACAGTTGAAACTTGGATGCTAAATCGCTCGCTGTGAAATCAGCTTTTGGTATCTCTGGAGTGAAGCTGTTTTCAAGATAGTTGTGTTCAAACGAGCTGAGTGGGCAATGTGTATTGTCGTCGTTGGTGGCAATAGAAGCAACTAGCAAGGGCAAAGTTTCAAAAGCTCTTTTGGATTCCTCGCTCCACGATTGAAGCACAATAAAGATGGTGGTTGCGAGAAATAGAAAGGGAAATAGAACAAAGGAAACAAACCTCTTTGTCAATTTGCAACGAGCCCCCACAGAAGCAAAGAAGTTTGGCTTTGCTGGAGCATTGAGAGAAAGAGAAAGAAGCATTGAAGAAGCATGAAATATATTTCGGCTTGAGTGGTGAAGACTTAAAGGTTCTTTTCATTAAGCGCTTTGAAACCGGCTTTTGAGAGAAATAGGGTTCATGATCTGCATATCTGCGCATGGTCTCACTTCACATAGTTACCACCACGGTGGGTGCATGAATTCCTTATATATTTAATCGATATAATAGAAGAAACTAGTCTAATTTACCAGTTCTGGATAGTTGATTGAACACCAAATCAAGATTCTGTATATTTTGACATTGAACTAAATAATAATGTGAAATAATAATGTGGAATATTAATGTGGAATATTAATGTGGAATATTAAAAAGAGTCGCCCTACAAAACAGCTAACAAGAAGATTTATCAATTATTAATCTACCATTTACCCAAACCCTTGTGGTGTTTCGATCATCACCGTTAAATAACCATTTGGCTATTATATTTTCAAATAGTATTTTATCCTCCAGAACCAAATCCCCGTTTTCTAATAAATCATAATCAAGATCGTCATCATAATCATCATCAGAATTTATATTATTGGTATCATCAAGTTGTAATTTTTCACTTGCCGAGAGCTTTAAGTTATCACTGGAATCAATTATATCACTACTAGCTTGTTCCTTATCATTTCCAATAAATTCTCTTTCCAACTTATTATGGAAATATTTCGGTAATTGCCAGCTAAAGATATCTACCTGGGAATCCCTTTCTCGGAGATTAATCAATTGGCAATCCCATTTCTTACCAACGTGGAAATCTCCTATCAACTCTTCCAAACTCAACACTTTTGCTCCACCCAATGTAGCTAAATATAGGACATCGTTGACTGACAATTTATCGTGCTCTTCAAATGTTTTCATAGACAAATGCCTAGAAACCAATAAAGCGTGGCGAGCAGTCGAAAGAATCGAGGGAGCAAATCCACCAGACACATCGGTACCCAAACCCACATTAATTGAATCATCTAATAGCCAACGAATTCTGGCTTCGCCCGAAGTAATTGAGGAATTTGAAATTGGGCAATGAGATATTCCCGATTTTTTTAATTTAATTAATTTTTTTTCATCATTGTTTAAATGAATTGCATGAGCTAGAACTGTTTTTGAAGTTAATAAATTGTGGTCATCGTAAACTGACGTGTAATTTTTGGAGCTTGGGAATAATTGTTTAACCCATTGGATTTCATTCTTATTTTCCGAAATATGAGTTTGAATGTGTAGATCATTCTTTTTGGATAGATCACCAAGCCAGTTTAATAAATTTGAAGTGCAACTTGGAGCAAATCTTGGAGTTATAATTGGTAATACGATATTTTCCTCAATTTTATTAGTTCTTGAAATCGAGTTTTGAATTTTGTTTAAATGTTTGA